>NW_027494850.1:0-293669 GCF_021521415.1 Bidens hawaiensis
AAATTTTGTTTTTTCTATTGAAATCATCAAGTGGAAGAAAAGTCAACTAAGATGGAAAACATGAAACACATAGTTAAATATTCAATTGCTTACCAATGCGATCTGAAACTTCATACAATTTTCCTTAGGTAATGGTGTTGCTGGCATTGTTCTGCCCGAAAAAGAAGAAAAAGTCTTAGCAATCAAAACAGGTGATGCAATTGCGCTCCCATTTGGTGTAGTCACATGGTGGTACAACAAAGAAGACACCGAGCTCCAAGTCCTTTTCTTAGGCGACACCAAAACTGCCCACAAACCAGGCTCTTTCACCGACTTCTTCTTAACCGGTTCCAATGGCATCTTCACTGGCTTTTCAATGGAATTCGTGTGTCGTGCTTGGGATGTAGATGAATCCACTGCCAAAGCACTAGTCGGGAACCAGAAAGATAACGGAATCATTAAAGTTGATGCCGGTGCTAAAATGCCCGAGCCCAACAAAGATCATAGAACCGGGATGGCTTTGAACTGTTTGGATGCACCGTTGGATGTTGACATTATGGGCGGTGGTCGGGTGGTTGTTTTGAACACCAAGAACTTGCCTTTGGTTGGTGAAGTTGGGTTGGGTGCTGATCTTGTGAGGTTGGATGGTAATGCGATGTGTTCGCCTGGTTTTTCGTGTGATTCTGCACTTCAAGTGACTTACATTGTTAGGGGCAGTGGGCGGGCCCAGATTGTTGGTGTTGATGGGAAACGGGTTCTTGAAACGACTGTGAAAGCTGGGAACTTGTTCATTGTTCCAAGGTTCTTTGTTGTTTCTAAGATTTCTGATAATGATGGGCTGGAATGGTTCTCCATTATCTCTACTCCTAAGTAAGTCTTCTGTTTCTTAATCCAATTGCTACAACCCAATTGTTCATTTGTTAAACGGGCTGGTATGGCGGGTTGAGTAAATGTCATTTTAGTATGGGCTGAAACGGGCTTTGTAGAATGTATATCAGTCGGGTAGTTTGGTGACTTGACTTGTTTATCTTGAGCCCGAGCTTTACTTAGCAAGATTGAGTTGGCTTGTGAGCCTAATTCCTAAACGATCCAAGATGCTAATTAATAAATATCATAATATGAAATGTGATTACTAATAAGTAAATATGCGTTTAATATATGGCAGCCCGATATTCACTCACATGGCTGGAAGAACATCAGTGTGGAAGGCGTTGTCTCCCGAGGTTTTGCAGGCTTCGTTCAATGTGACACCCGAGGTGGAGAAGACGTTCCGTTCAAAGAGGATGAACAGTGAGATCTTCCTTTGCTCCTTCAAATTGATAAGTCCTTTGATGGATGATGCTTTTCGGTATATTCTGCTTAGTTGATAAATAATATCTGGATTATGTATGTTTTTGTTTTGCTTCAAAGATTTTTGGTTTGTTTTTGGTGATTGCAACTTTATGGTAATTTCTTTATTTCTTAGTATCTTTTACCCTCTCACCTTTTTACCATTTTTCTGTTTTAAAATGGCTTAATCAAGTGGATGATTTCTATTTGAAAGGATGAATTGAATGATTCAGTCTAAAGCATACGATTTTCTTTAATCGAAACATAATCACCTCAACTAAACAATCCAACGGTAATCCTATTTACACCATACAATTCAAAAGATAAACTAGAAAACGAGATAAACATATACCACTCCGAGCCCATTCTGCTATCCGTCCAATTTATAATTGGATCAAACGACCCCTTTAAAAAGGCACATCAGGAGGCCCATGGATGCTTTCAAGTTGCATCAAACTAGAGATCGAATCCTATCGTAATTAGGTAAAGCGTAGTGGGTTTTCGGACAACGTGTTTTCCTCATAACAGGATGGTGGGATTGGACTATCAAACACTGTTCACCACCACCATCGACCACCACCACCACTACCCGCTGTTCGCCACCACCACTGTCCGCCACTACCACCTCCCACCACCACCGTCTACTACCCACCATCTGCCACCACCACCACCACCACCACCCACCTTTCGCCACCACCATCGTCTACCCCCCTACCACCCACACACCGTCCACCACCACCATTGTCCACCACTACCACCTCCCACCATCCATCACCACTACCACTATCACCATTCAACACCGCCATCACCCACCATCACCCACTACTACAGTTTGTACACTACCACCACCTTATTTTAGCAATCTACAGACGTTAAAAAAAAACAGTTTTCTTCTTGCAGACTGCAGAGGTTCGGTCAATCTTTTTTTTCTATAGATGTCTGCAGATTTGGTTCGCAGGCTGCAAACATTTTAAATCTAAAAGAACAAACTAACATCTTAGTCATTAGATTACTAGCGTGGAAAACAAAGATGTTAAAATATTTAACAAAAAAGAAAACACAAAGAAAGAAAATGTTTACTTTTTTGGAATCAATCAAATTATTGAAAATAAAAGAAAGACGAGTGGAAGAGTTTTGGGGAAAGAAAAAGATGTCAAGATCGGCAGCAACACAAGAATCGGATGACGGATCATCCTCATCGGAGGAGGAGGAAGAAGCGGAAGTAAAGAGTAAAGGCCAGTACTCTTCAGCCCATAAAATACTCCTGGTTGGAGACGGTGATTTCTCCTTCTCCCTCTGCTTGGCACGAGCTTTCGGATCTGCCCGGAACATCGTCGCCACCACCCTCGATACCCAACGTAAGTTTATCATAACACCAAATTCACGGCTTTTTACAGGTTTATGTTTGGATCAACCCGTATTAGTTTCAGTGTCTTATGCCAAATTTTAAAATTCAAATAAAATAATGTTTTATAACTAAAATGGAAGTGTTTTATATACATTTGTATTTAACATGGGCCCTAACAAATTGCTGTAACAGAGGAACTGGTGAACAAGTTTGGCAACGCGAGTGATAATATCAGAGAACTTGAGGAGAGGGGTGCGGTGGTACTCTATGGTGTGGATGCCACCACCATGGGCAACCACTTTTTCCTCACGACGCAGCGCTTCAACCGTATCGTCTACAACTTCCCTCATGTCGGCTTCCGGTTCCCAGAAGACAATGGCTGCCAAATCAAGTATGTATGGTCATTTAATAATTCGTTTGTTTGAGTGTTGATGTTTGTTCGTTTGTGGTTAAATTTAAACGGACAAACCCCCTGCTCGTGTTTGTTTGATTTAATTGTTTGATAACGCAGAATGAACAAGGAGTTAGTGAAAGGGTTTTTGAAGAATGCTAAAATGCTTTTGAAGAAGGAGAATGGTGAGATTCATGTGAGTCACAAGATTGGTGAACCTTATGACAAGTGGGATTTGGTTAATAAAGCTAAGAAGATTGATTTGGTTGTGTGTGACAAGACGCGGTTTTACAAGAACATGTACCGGGGATATGAGCCCAAGAGAGCTCATGGTGCATATGCTGATTCAACTTTCAATTTAGGAGAAAGCGTTACCTTCAAGTTCAGGGTTAGCGAATGCCCCTAGGTTACTCATTTTATGTGCATTTGTTCCTACGGTTATTCGTAGTACTTTTAACACTAAACTGTATCAAAATATGATACTACAAGTGTGTTATTGGCAATTTCATGAAAAACTAGACTGGAATTTGTTTTCTAAGGGGATCCTAACCTTTTAAGAGGTTGTCAAGGCCTAAGAGAGGGCCATTTGTAACTTAGAACATCATCTATTCTATGGTTGTAGCAGCATATATATATATATGTGTGTGTGTGTGTGTTTATTAATGAGTATATAAAGCATTTGAATTGTGTGTATCTTCTTCTAGAGGGATGCTTTGAATTAATATATCAAACATAGATCTTATAGGGCTTTTTTTTTTCTTTTTCTTTTCAATATCATTTTTTGTTAGCTGGTTTACTTCTTAAATCTAGTGGTCTATCTATTTTCCACGATGGATCCGAATGAAACCAAAGTTTCATGTTCGGTCTTGATTTTGTAGATGTTAAAAATGATGAATTGACATTGACTACACCCCCACGTAGGCATATCTGGGCCGACTCGATTTAAATGTATGTGACACTACTGTTTAACCTATTAGTATCAGCATTAGTTTCTGTGAAGTATATAAAACACTAACAGCAGCAACAATTCCAAAAGAATCTTTCATTCTCATCTTGACATCTACTCAAATACCATTTTCTACTTGCTTTTTGAACTATGAATGTGATAACTGCACATTTTGCTAAGACAAATAAGACATAAATGCACTTTAAATTGCACTAAACACAATGGATAACAATCTTAAATATATGAAAAAATAGTCTTAAAATATATATATTGCCTTCACAATAATACAAAAACTTTAATACTAATATATATGAGTAAGAGAGCACCCCCCCCCCCCAAAAAAAAATAAAAAAAAAATTATAAGCAATTTAGCTAAAAACTAAAAAAAACCACAAACGATACATAAAATACAAACTTTAAGGCCATAGATGCTATCTCTAAAGCATTATGTATAATACTTAATGCACCAATTTTATCTACAAAGTTTAAAATTAATATACAGTATAATATAACGTGGCTATGAAGTTGGATGAAATTAGAAAACTGGCCAAAAATGCTTTGATGGTTTGCTAACCAGATTCGACACGATTGACCCGAACCTATTCTGACCCATTATCCGACTCTCGTGTTGACCACTATAAATAGCCTTGTTAATATTGTCCTTTTAGTTTAATAATATTTTTTTGTTCATCTACAAAATAATGAAATTTGGGACTAGTTAAGAGCGGCTAACCGATGGCCTTGAAGAAACGACTCCACAACCATTTTATCAAGCATTCATGCTTTCTACCTGCCTATCTTAAATTGGGTTTTGGTTTTAGAAAATGTTTTTATAGCTGGACTGGTTTTAAAAGATGTATGACGTCTAAAAATATTTACAACTAAATCAAAGCAAAATATAATTTGTACAAACTTTTAACGTCAACAAAATATGAAACCTGAAATAAACAGAATATCAAGTCTGAATGAGTAAATAAATTAGAAAAACTAGATTTCTGAAGAAAAAACTAATAAATTTTGACTATGGTTCAGGTGATTAGACGTCGTCATAAGAGCATTATTCCAATCGAATCGGTTATGTAGATCGTTCCGGTCGTGGAATTTATTCATTTAACCTTCCCCTGGACTATTTTTGGTCTTTAGTTGTCAAAGATATTTATAGTCAAAGTGTCAAACAACATAAAGTAATTCAAATGACAATACAAATCAAAAGCCAAATGCACGATGGAATAAAACAAACATAAAGTTATAGTTTGATAGTGATCATTCTTGGTTTTTTTACTATATTTTATATATATGCTATTTGTTCATATCGTTTAGTTAGAAAGTAAAAAATTTATTTATCACCAAAACTATCCATAAACTGTGTCATTGCTTTTTAGGTTTGATCGACATACTATTAAATATTAAAAAATTACTATTTTTTATCTTTTAAAAAGTGTACTTTAATACATCAAAGATAAACTCATAACTGTTTTTTTGTCTGCTTAAAGCAATTTTTTATTTTATTATTATTTACCTATTACATATTTAGTAACTTCACATATAATAACAAATACCTTTTTTATATTATTATTATATGAATTCTTTATAATGTTGTGTTCTAATTCAAATAATCTTTTTTATTAAATCTTAATCAAATCTTTTATTCCATATAAAAATATCGGCACAATTCAGTTTTCTTAAATCATAATTCAGAGTATTAGTTTTATGTTATTACTATTTATATATTTGGTAACTTGATGCATAATATTTATACATTCATTATTATTAAAATAATATTACATTTTAATATCAGTTATCTGCATTTGTTCAAGTTTTACCAAAAACTTTTATTTCTAATTCAAAATCGTCTTCTTCTGTTCATCTTATTTTTTAAACAAATTTGGTCAAAAGACTAAAAGTATTTGGGCCTAAGCCCAAACATTTGCCATACCGCTTTCTAATTTCAATATGCCTCAAAATTAAATTATGTTTTTTGATTTTAGGTTATTTATGGATATGTTTGGCAGAAATCTTTATGAGCTTCTAGCTTCAAGTTTTTAAGAAAAAACTCATACTTAATTAAAAGTCTTGTTTTGTTTAAGAAGCTTGAAACTTTCAGGTTAGGAGAAAAAGCATAAAGTTTCTACTAATATTGTTTAAAAAGGGCTACAAGTTTTTAGTATTTTAATTTACTTAAATAACCTTTTAAAATAAATACATTTGCTATTGTTGTTTTTAGTTATGCTCATTTTAGTAATTTTATACATTTTTTAAAAGCTTCATCTACTCTGCCAAACATCTAAATATATCTAAAAAACTACAGCTACCAGCTTCAAGCAACCAGCCACCAGCTTTCAGCTAGCAGCTAGTTTTTTCCAAACATACCCTATATCTATATCTATATACTATATATAATACATAAGTAAAATGGCAAATTAAGACCTATGTTACAAGGGATTTATAATTTTCAATGCATAAGGTACATGTGTTTAAAGGGGCAAAGTGGTCTTTAAACTAATTAACTCACGTTCATTTGATTTCAACAAATGTAATTACAATTATGGTACATTAACTTTACTCAAATTTTGTTAATTTAAGAAATAATTACAACTTTGACTACTCATGTTTACCCACTTTTTACTCAACTTTACCCTTTTTATTTTAATCTTATATGTTTTATAAAAAACAATTAAAAAATCCGAGCATACCCGTTTAAATGGGCTTATGTTGGCAACAATTCAATATAAATTTTTTTTCAAATCAGATGGATGGTTTAAAATGTACAAGTTATTACTACATGAATGTACAAGTTTTTTAAGTGATAAATGTTTACATGTTGATGTTTCCATTAGTTACATATCTAACCTTTTATTTGTTTGATAAAAAAACATAAACAAACTTGTTATAATTTAAAAAGTTTTCCAATATGTCATATAATTACATACTTATCGATATATTCTACTATTTAATGTAAAACTTTGAGCCCTCATGTATATCCAAATATTACTCAACTTTATTCTTTTTTTTTTTCATTTTATATGTTTCACAAAAATATGATTAATAGTATCCAAATTATATAAATATCAAAATAATCAAGACGAACTCGACTTTAAGATTTCAACTTTAATTTGGAGCTGAGCAGAGTCGGATTGGTGTAAAGTTCGAGTCAACCTAGCCTTGGCTCGCTACAACCTTAAAATGTTATTCCCCGCTACATCGTGCAGACACTCGACTAGTAACTTATAAGTTATAACCGACTTTTAATTCTTTATTCACCTATTGAAAAAGTCACTTTTAATTCGTATTTAAATCTAATCTTGACCCACCGAATTAACTTGTCCCTCGCATGTTATTCTTCGGCCGTTCAAAATATTTATTCTAAGTGCCCATAAAAGTCATTCAAATGACAATAAAAGTCAAACAAAACTCACGATGAAATAAAACAACCACAAACTTGTTAGATTGTAATCATTCTTGGTTTTACTAGTAAATTATATTGATTAACACATAATTTTGTTTTATATTCATTCTAATTGAATTCTTGATAACGTTAGCATTTTACATAAGAGGAAAGTGTAATTCGCCACGTAACATACAAATTTAAAATTTTTATAAAAAGCGTTACTAAAATATGAATTTTGATCAAATTAACTAGTATTTTAACTTAATTTAAATAAAAAAAGAAACTGACACATACAAAGTAAAAGCTAAATGGAAAGTTGGATTTTAATAATCCTTATTAAAGTGTATTGCCGATAATAATCCATATTCAATTTATTCCTGGTGATAGTCCTAAATTTAATAAGTTTGGTCCTCAAAGGTCCGTCGTTAAAAAAACTTAGCGGGGTTAGTTTTATGCTGACGTGTAACCTGACTAGGACATGATGTGGATTTTAATTTCTTTTTTACATTTCTTTTAACTTGTTTAATTGATTACCTGGATATTACCACAATAAAAACCCCTCTTTTTGTACTTCATCTTTCAACACCCGATTACAATTAAAAAAAACCCTAAGTTTTCATCAATAAAATTCTTCATCTCAAAATTCTTTAGCCATCATCATCCATCAGGTACGATAGTAAACTTCGATTTTAACACCCTTTAATCCTACTAAGTTACATATTAGTGAATAATTTTAGACTTGGTTCTTCATCACCTTAACTCCATAGATTGAGATCCCACATGAGTTCTTCATTGGCCCCCGTACCGCCCGTGGTAGTGTTCTTCATCACCCTGACTCCATAGATTGAGATCCCACATGAGTTCTTCATTGCCCCTTGTCTAAAATTGATTCACTAATATGTAACTTAGTAGGATTAAAGGGTGTTAAAATCGAAGTTTACTATCGTACCTGATGGATGATGATGGCTGAAGAATTTTGAGATGAAGAACTTTGTTGATGAAAACTTAGGGTTTTTTTAATTGTAATCGGGTGTTGAAAGATGAAGTAAAAAAAGAGGGGTTTTTATTGTGGTAATATCCAGGTAATCAATTAAACAAGTTAAAAGAAATGTAAAAAAGAAATTAAAATCCACATCATGTCCTAGTCAGGTTACACGTCAGCATAAAACTAACCCCGTTAAGTTTTTTTAACGACGTACCATTGAGGACCAAACTTTTTAAATTTGGGACCGTCACAGGGAATAAATTGAATAGAGATTATTATCGGCCAATACACTTTAATAGGGATTATTAAAATCCAATTTTCCAAGCTAAATTATTAGAAAACTAATACTTCATTTGTTCATTTGAAAGTGTCCACATTTCCTTTTTAGTTTGTCTAATTACAAATGTCCACTTTCAAAATTTACTAACTATATTCCAAGTTTATCCTTACACAAATCAATCATTCAAACTTTTTTAAATTTTGTCCTTTTATATATGTTAAGGACATTATAGTAATTTGTTAAGCAAAAAATGGAATCATTCAAACTTTATTAAATTTTGTGTTTTTCAAACTATGACACTTGTGAAGGGACGGATGGAAGAATTACTTTAAGTTATAGTTTCGTCTCCACTTTATATAGGTTGGTGATTCAAGTTATCAGTCCTTTGTCAATTTTATATCAGTTATCTTTATTTATTTGAATTCAAGCGTCACAAAACCTTTCATTACAAACCAAAATTGTCAGCATTACAAATGTTTGTATTTCATAATCTCGCACATACACTTTGCTAATAAAGTGCTACATGTTGTACTTTTAGATATAACATATTCAAACCATGAAGCCACCTGGTATGGTTTAGTCATTTAGTTGATCATAGTGAAGTGGAAGTGCAATGATGATGGAAGACAATTTAATGTATAATTTATTTCGTCACACATGAAAATAAGATGCATAAACTTAGAGACGCATTGTGTTAAAAAATATAAAATCAAGTATTATATAGGTAATTCACCATTTTTGTAATGTTTTATGTCAATTATTAGTTATAATATCATAATATGTGAATCTTAGCTTATAAATTATTGGTGGTGTGCTACTAATATTCTTCCAAATTGTTTTTTCTCTGTTATTATTAGGTTTCATAGAAGGGATGTAGGACCCTCTTCACCTTTTGCACGTAGTGTCGTTTTATATTATCATAAGAAAGTTGTTACATGCCTACCAATTCAACCAAACTATTATGCACAAGCTTTGGTCACGTACAAAAAGAACCCTCCAAAATTGACAACAAAACTACAATTAATGCATGATTTTTAACATTATTAGGTTTAATAAGTTAGACGGGCCATTTACCTAGCTATTTATATACTACTTTGGTGTATAATAAATTCTATTTTAGATTAAAAAATTTAGTTTCACTAATAGTATAGTTTTATACACTAGCAATTTTAAATAAAAAATTATCAGAACCGCTTAACATTTTTACTTATTGTTTTGTTATGTGTGTAATCATCTCTCTTTCACCCTTCTATATATCTTTAAACCATTACATAAAAGTGTTTATCCTATGCTTATGATTCTGTATTTAATTTTTATTTTATGATAAGCGTGTCCCATGTCATTAAAGCTCATAAAAGATAATATCTTTGCTTAAAGAGCAAAATACACCCATCATGTTTGATGTTTAGAATAATCATTGTTAGATGATATAAAGATGCAAAATAATCTATGTTTATGCCTCCAGAAATTGTTGATTTTTAAGGGAAAGTTCAAGAAAATAGAAATTGGGAGACAAAGGGTAGAACCCACCATTTAAGGAAAGAACGTGTTGTCACAAAATGTTTCCTTGCTTTCATCATTAGGTTTTTCTTCTGAGTATGCGTGGAGAAGGTATCCAAATAATTTATCAACAAAAATATATTGCATGCCATCATGATTAAAAAAAACAAATCATCTATATATTAATGCACTTCATATATATACACGGAGTTGAATTGCGATGTAAGAGAGCCACTACATACTCCACTAAAATCAAAACTTCACTTTTTTTTTTAATTTAAAAAAGATGGACTAGTTTCGAGTTATATATCTAAAGCTCGAGCATGACGTTTGTATATAATTGTTAGGCTAATCAACCTCGGTGTATGAAGACTGGGCACGTTTATTAATGAGTTCTATCTTATATACTCGAACTTTTTAAACTTGGTTCCATTCATGATTTTTGTGATGCATCATTTGTATAGCAAAAATTTTATAAATCTTTCAGATTGATTCTATAAAATTAATGCAGGATCTCATGTTTTAGGCCGTGTGTATCACGTTGATAACAAATCGTTTGGATTAAGTAATTCAAACACACCTAAGAGGCATCTATGTATAACATGGTTTAACGTACGTGATTTGTCATATGATGTCCTTACAAAGGATAAAGTGTTTCTTAGGATTTTCAAGGATGTCTATTGATCGATGCATCATTTCAGAAGGACGTTTTCGTTGGTTCCAACTATTCACACGCAACCTTCAAATTTGATTTTGGGCAACATATATATGAATTATTGTAAGAACATTTGAGTATATAATGTAAAAATTAATTTATGTATTTAAAAAATTAATTAACAACATAAATTAACATTGTCGAATGTTGTTATGCGCGTCCGACAACTTTCCTTTGTACTTTTCTGGTTTCCTTAATTTTATCATAACTAACATTCAGTTTTTTTTCAAACGATCTCTCATCAAAAATAGAAAACTAGCAAGACACTAGAGAAACAGTTAACAAAACAACAACGAACTAAAAGTAACAATTAGACCAATCTCTCCGTAATACTAAGATGTGTATCAATAATTTTTATCAAATATATATTTTCATTATACCATATTCTTTTATAGTATATTATATTATAATATTGTAAAAAAAACAAATAATATATCATGAATTCGGTAATAATAAAAGACAATCCTCAAAACATGAAGCAAGCTTTCATAATTTTTTCAATTATTTAAATTTGTTGGTCTTTTTAGAATGGATAATATTTATTTTCTACGTCTCTAAATGCATGTCTCCTAAAAGAAGACACCGTGTAATTTTATAAAAAAATAACTATAAAAGATGTTTAAATATATATAAAGTTATAATTTGAACAAGTTGGTAGTGCTTTATGCTGTGTAGTGTACAGATTCCAAGTTAAAATCTTGTAAAAGGAAAAAATGTACCTACAAGACCCACCCACTATAACCACTCACCAAAATGAGACATTCTTTTCTTCAAGGCATATTATTTATGTCTCTATTCACTTGAGATATGTAGAATATACAAAAAGTTTATATTTTGAGTTCATATTAATCTTCATATTGATATATAGTTGACTTTTAGTTACATTTTTATGTAAGATAAAAAAAAACTTTATTGACCGGTCATAAATTTGATAGACAATTTTTTTTTGAAAGACAAGTTTCGTACTTTTCAATTTTTAAGACTTGAATTAAGGGATTTAGTTTTTAAAAGGTGTTGCCTTTGTTACTGGGCTATCAGCCCCTAGACTATGTAAGATAAAATGAATTCACTTTTTAAAGAGAAAGCTTCTCGTATTTTTTATTTAAAGACGTTAAATAAGTTATGAATTCTGATTCATGTTTATTTACTTGTAATGATTTTTATTAATGAAAAAGGTTTATGAAAGCTAATCTAGCTTAAAAAAAAGTTTGCATTATTAATAGAATTGAGAAAACTTATATTTTGATATGTTTGCTATGTTTTAACATTGGTGTGTAGCAGTAGATAATGTAAGGATTATATGATTGTTGTAAACTATATGTAATGACTATCGAGATACGAGATTATAGTAAAAATACCAATGCTGGTAAAGGTAGTTGTCACATGCAGGTGAGTTACGCTGTGAAATGGGGTAATGGATGACAATGATCAACAATTTGTGTGCCTCGCATCATTTTACTGGTGAATGCTGGTAGTCGATATCCGACAAGATGGGTAGAGCTGCGACTCGTTTTTTGCTTATTCTAAAATATCAATTTATAAAAATTGATATACATTAAAATTTTGGGTTACATGTCTCACATGAAAAAGTGAATAGTCTCCTAGAGAGGTATATGGCTAATAAAAAAACGAACTTACTTGTGCACTTTGTAACATTCCAAATTTATAACACTAGTCTAATAGTTTCATTTCATATTCGTTCGAGAAGAGTTATTACACATTACTGTTTTCAAAAGATTCTTAAACGTCCGATGAAGTAATTGTTTTACGAGTATGCTTTACAATTTACATACGCATCGATCACCTAAGATTTTCTATGACTTTTACAACAAACACACGATGAAACTTACATTTTAACCTATCGAAAGATACCAACAAAAAAACAATTTCAATACATAACAAAAAAGCTAATGTGCAAACTTAGTATCCGATGGCTATGAGAGGCGACGGGGAGGAGGAGGAAGAAGATGGATGAGAAGGCCATAATTGTGCATTTTTGACCTTTGAAATGCTTGAAAGAACACTCAGTGGAGTTATATCTCCGACCACCGTCACCTTCTTTGATTCCAAGTCAATTTGAAACGATTTTACTCCTGCGTTTATTCATCAACATTACGATCTTTTACACTTTTGATAAAACATTTAGATAAATGTAAGATATATACTATGAAACACTAACTATACCTTCCATTCTTGAAATATGTTTTCTTACTTTCCCTTCACATCCCTTGCAATGAATTGAAACCCTCAGTTCCACAACCTATACAAACCATAAAGGAATATAAAATAATTTGTTTTCTATGTAAAAGTTAATATTTAAATATAAGATTCGAACACTAGAATCTTTGAGTTAGAGAAAGTACGAAAAATATTAATCTGCCATCCATTATTTAATTTTCAAAGTTCAATAATTTACAAATTAACTTTATAATTTAGTTTATTAAAAAAAAAGAATAAAAGCAATAACAGAAAAGGCTGTCATTTACAACTTTCAGTTTTAGTCTTTTTTAAAACAAGTCACCTGAATCTTTCTATTAGGTCATGAGGTATACTTTAACTGATCTTAATTTTACATAAGTTCCACATAACTCATTTTTTTCTCTTTCACTTCATGACATTCAAAAAAAAATGGTTTAACTCATTTACTTCATTTCTCTCCTATTAATATATAATTAAAATAACAAATCAATTAGTAATTAATACATATTGTTCCTTTTAACCCATTAAAAGCTTAAACCATGGGGCTTTTTAACACACTTTAACACAAGTGGGGAGTGGTTTAAATCCCTCTTTAAAGTGTCATGTCATTTTAACCTATATAGGAGTTATAGTATACCTCATAGCCTTACTGTGAATCAGTGATGTTTTCAAGTTTTGATATTTAACTACTTGAGTAAAAAATAAAAAATAAAATAATTAGTTTGTTTTTAAAATGAATAAATATTTGTGCTTATAATAATTATGCGTAGCTAGTAAAACATAAAAGCCATGTTTAAATAATAAAGGCCCAACAGGAGTTGGCTTACACGACCGGTTTCAAATTTTCAAACACGAATAAATTGTTAAATCTCAAACCAGCTGACTTACTCTCAAAGTTTGATCGTTTTCAAGAGTTTTTACTTTTTACACCTTTTTTTACAAACAAAATAATTCATTTTCAATTAGGTGAGAGGTCCCCGGTTCAAACTTGAGTACATGTTTAATTTATATTTATTGCTATAATAGTATAAAAGAAATACTCCAACCGTCCCATTATAAGTGTCATAGTTTGAATTTTCAAGTATTTCTTTTGCAACATTGACCGTAAATATTTTTATTCGTGTCATATAATACTTGATGAAAATTATATCAATGTAAAATACATTTAAACCCCAATCCATTCATATATTTTACATCAAGTATTATATAACACAAACAAAAATATTTTCGGTCAAAGTTAAACAAGAAAGGCTTGAAAAATCAAACTAGGACACTTATAATGGGACGGATGGAGTAACATTTACTGTGAAAAAAACAAACCTGATTATGTGAACGGGGCCTCAAGGATTTCGAACCAGGAGAATCCACACCCGCATGCAATCGAACCGACGACGATCTAGCTTTAACCAACGCAGGCGAATCACCACTACACGACCCTCTCGACGACAAAGACTTCTTTACAACAGGCATATGATGATCATGATCACCTGGCCATGTTTGTTCACTAACCACCAACACGCCCGTGTTACAAACATAATCATTATCCTTAACACGGTCATGCAAAAGATACCTAGACGAAGAACCATTACTATTACTCCTATCATTCAACTCCGCACTACTTTTCCTTCTCACTTGCAAATGATCATTATTCTTTCGGGTGGTGGAATAAGCGGACGAGGTGCTTTTTCGGCTTTTCTGGAGGTACGAAGCGAACGGCTTGGGATCAAGATGTTGTTGTGAAGTGCAAGGGATTGCGGGTTCTTTGAATTTAGGTTTGTCTCCGAAATCGAATTGGTAGTGGTTGTTATAGTAGTTGTGGTGGCGGTGGTGGTGGTGGGGGTTTAAGGGTTTTGGGGTGGAACCACCACTGCTAGGTCTGCCTCGACGGACCATGGCGTGGTGGTTCATGGTGGTGCAGATGGCGGTGGAGGCTGGAGATGCACAAAAGAGTTCGGATGTTTTGAGTTTCATTTTGGATATGTGTGAGTGAGTGGGAGAATGAATGTTAGTTGATGTTGGTTATAAAGTGAGGGATATGAAAGTGGAAAATAATAAATAATAAAAAGGTTTTGGGATAAATTGAAAATGTTATAAAAATAGGGAATTTGAAGATGAGATCATTACCTTAATTAGAAATTAAAATAAAATTTCATGTTTTTTCTACATATAAGTTTTATTAAAGTTTCATGAACTCTTGGTGTGGGATATCTATAAAAACCATGATATGTGTATAAATGTGATCGCTTATAAGTTTTTTCTCGTGTTTATCTTTTTATATGTGATGATAGTGCATGTATTCTTCACGATTTCTATTACGAGTATTTACTTAATTACGACTCATGTATCATAAAAAAAATTCGTTATACATCATAGTTGGGTGTAGTCGTATGCATACGAACACCTTTGATCTACCAAATGTCTTAGCATCTATTGCCTCTTAAGAACCTTCAATTTCCGTAGGCCCAATTTTTACCTTTCTCAGTTGACTCATTATGAAATTTAGCATATAGTGTATCTTAAGAATCTTTCGATTATGATTCAGAAGCATACCATACAAGTGATTCACACGATTACAAGAAGAGTAAGCAGTGCTCATTGAATAACTTACGATACTATTCTAGAGCTTTAAAGTGACAAACACAGAAACAATCATGCATTTTTTTTCACTTTTGTTCATAAGTCACATCTTATCTTAAGGGCATTTTTTTTCGCATTTTTTTCAATATACATCATGGCAGCTATTGGTATATTGATTAACAGTGGCGAAACTTGGATGAAAATGTCGAGGGTGGCGGACGAAAGTACGCATTAAAAGACCATAAACGGAGGGGACCGAGATCAAATTTTCGATTGAAAACGGGTAAATTTACATTACGTATAAAAAATATCTGGCGAAAAAGGGTAAATTTACACTACTACGCAAAAAAACGGAAGGGGCCGGGGCAACCCCTGGCCCCAACTTTCCTTCGCCCCTGTTGATTAAAAAACGTAAAAACCTGATCGTGCATTGAAGCGAGTGTTTGGTGATCTATGTAATTTGTAACTAGAATACTCTTAAATATATTGCATCCCTCGCTTCTCTTGTAGCTCAACCTCGTCTTTAAGGTACCAACTAACAATAACATGTGAAAAGGCTTGTACTTTTCAGGTTTTAAGGTTGATGTATCCATAGTTGATGTTCTAGTGGATCAAGCATAAAACAAAAGCCATTACTTATATGTGCATTCTCTTTTACTTCTTTCATTTTAAATACCACACAATCATCTTGGTCGTTATATAATGATATATACTTCAATTGGCAATCCTCTTGGTGAGGACATTAAGAATAATCAAATCCATAACACACTTAGAATTGAGTATAAATTATAAAACTATTAAAAAATTGACACAAGTGAAGAAGCATTATTAGCAATAGACATAAAGGAAAAAAAAAACATTCATACTTTAAGAACTCGATGACAAGTTCTTTTCAAGTGAAGAGGAATGATGCGGGACTGATAACTTGAATGAGCGGCTCATATGTCAACCAATGGTGTTAATTTGTGTTCCATGTAGCTTTAAGTAAATTCAAATGACTTAATGACACTAAAATTAGTAAAAACTTCTTGAATTGTATGTAAAAGTATCTCAATCTTAATACTAAATAATATCATGTCGAAATCAACAACTGAATCTCAACTCGAAGCTAAATATAGTAATAAGAGATTATGATAAAGGGGCACCTCCTCACATGACATGATCATATGTCTACATACGTGGTTCAAAAACAAAATTCATAAGGGAGATGAAATAAACACAATCACGTCTATATTTAAACTACATATTTGTTAGTTTCAAAACTATCAATCGCTGTATACCCTTATCCACTTGTAAGTCGTCATTCATCACCGAACCTCCTTACAACAAATACCTCGCAACCACAATTAAATGCTTGCAATGGTAGTTGACAAGGTGAGCTCTTAACCTAAGCAGTATATATTCATAGACAAAAACAAAATAGCATATACTATTTATTGAATTCAAGGTTTTATTACAAATTGAGATTCCAAGACAAGAAATGGGCGAGTGGTAAGGTTATTCATGGAGTTTATCAAATTATGTTACATGTTGGTGAACCAACACCAATTGATTATAAAAAAAGGTTTCTTCCTTGTAGTTCATAGGAAGTCGAAGGACATGACACCCTTTTGTAACCTTGGTTGTATATTGTTGTTCTCTCTCTTGGAAACACCTAACTTACAATCAACATAAGTGAAAGTATATGGTTTAAACAATAAAGAAATAATACAAGACTTGAATCAAGCTCACGAAACATTACGTGGTTGTAAAAATCTCGCCTAGGCGCAAATTAATCACTGATTAATAGTCGGTACACCACCAACTAGTCGCCAAACAATCGCTATTTGTTCAAATGCAGTTCCAAACAGCCCCTTAGTGAATCATGAATTTTAGCTCATACTAGATACAAAAAACCTAACCAACTCATAAGTTAGAGATGAAACGTGATAACAACACATGCAACAAATCGAAATCAAGGATGAAATGGTTGTTGATTTCTAAAATCTTCCTTGTGAACTGATAATCTTCACGACTTCACCTATATGTAGGTTTAGTTGAGAACTGCCCTTCGGGTTTTCTCTCCAAGTGGCCTCTTTCTCAAATCTGCCGAAATTTTCTTAACATGGCACCGGTTAAGTCAGTGGCGAAGCTTGGACACGAATGTCGGGGGGGGGGGGGGATCTTAAATTTTTGGCCGAAAACGGATAAATTTACATTACGTATAAAAAATTTCGGACGAAAAACGGCTAAATTTACACTATTGCACCCCTGGCCCTCAATATCCTTCGCCATTGGGTTAAGTGATATGGCCTCATCACTTATGACCGTATAATTTTTCCTGAAAGTTCAGCTTTTGGTATTCTTGATAAGGTTCTGGATCAGAGATTAAAAGACCGTATCATATTAAGCGAGATCACCACATTGGTTTGATGTTAACTTTCATTTTGCATTTCGAGTTCAGTTTCCAAACCTTCCACGATGGTCTCCATAATTCAAATTTAATGCAATTAATATTGAATCAAACGGATTTGTATCAAAATGTTAGCTTAAAATGTTGGATACTATTATTATTATTAACATGTTCAATTATTAAGTATCATCCTCTCTTTTAGTCTTTTATACTTTGTGTCACTACTGGTATATCAATTGTGAAGATGGTCATAACCTGAGCCAAAATACAAATAATATTATAATTTTTGTGAGTCTTTCCTAGATTTGTGGACTCCATATTTATAGAAAATAAATAAATATATAAACCATAATCAAGGTGTAGAATACTTTAGAGAGGAATCGAGTGACCTTTTTAGGTCTTAAGAGTGGTAAATTATTGGCTTCATGTACACTCATAATTGCAATATCATTGTTAACCGTTTGCTCATTGAAAGCCTACATGCATTTGACTCCACTTTAAACTTGAATAAAATGGGGCAATTTCAATGGTAATTAGAGGCTTAAAACAATCTCTCTTGCATGTGCTTTCTTTTCTATATTTTGCTTTATCATTATTGTGACTTTAAAACATATTAAAAAAATATCTCTTACATATTTCATGGTTAAAAGGGATGTTCGAATGCTTTGCAAACCTAAATATTGTAATTTATAGATGTGATGGTTTATATAAATAGCTTATTTATAAAAAAAAATTAACATAATAAAAATTATGTCTATTTCAGTTAATATAAATATGGATTATTGGATTAAAATAATCCCACATTTTATGAGTTGGCTAATAATAATCCCACCAGAGTTATTTCCCTCTAGCAGTCCCACATTTTTCATGTTTTTTGTTTTATGATCCCCTGTTAAAAATAATTAACGAGGTTAACTTTTTGCTGATGTGGCTATATGAGTTGGCATTTAAAAATCCAACATGTTTTTTTTTTCTTGCTAGGCAAATTACCTGGAATCCCTCACCAATATAACCCCCAAATTATCCATTGGAGCCCTAATTCCGCCGCCGGAGTAGCTACAGCGCAACCTCCACCACCTGATTTGAAGAAGCACCCATCAGATTTGAATATCTAAAATTAAGTTTTTTATCTGCTTGAATCCTTATTTAACTTCAACAAACCCACGTCATAGTAGCTACGGCGCCACCTCGATTTCAATGTTGCTGAACTTTTTTTTTCTCCTTAAAGTATTCCCTCGGAAGGGAGTAGCTAATCTTGGTAAGAAAAATACGCTACCTTCTCGTTTTGTTGGGTTCGAGGTAGCTGAAAGAGTTAGTAATATTTCGTACCGTTTCAACCTACCTGATGAACTTTCCAATGTTCATCCAACCTCCTTCACATTCCCAATCGCATGAAGTGCTTAACCGAGGGGAACCTTCATATACCTCTAGACGAAGTACAAATTGCTGAATCTAAATGTGGTTCAGAGTTCACTTGGGAAAGAAAAGACCAAGTGGAGTCCAAGAACCCGGATCTCTTAGTTACGATTAATTTCTAATTTCGGGATGAAATTTCCTAAAGTAGTGAATGCTGTAACATTTCGGATCTTTCGTTTTGTATTTATTGTAATTATACCCGACCCGTTTAAGGGTTCGGGTCACTCGTTAATAAAATGATCGCATTTATTGAATATTTTATATTTTAAATATTTAAAGTTACAAGAATTTTCAATTTTTATTGCCTAAATTCAAACTTTAACCCAAAGATGTTTCCATCTCAATGGTACAGGGACTAGTTGTGTAAATCTGCTATAATATTATATTTATTTAATATATAATAATAAACTAAAAACCCTAAATCAGGCCTGGTCCGACCAGTCGACCCAAAACCCAACCCGCGCACCCCAATATCTTCAAAACCTTTAATTCCCGCTCAATTGATCAAATCAAATATGGAATATAGCATATTCGGTCGTATAATCCGTTAACCGACATCCAATTTTAGTAAACACGTGTTAATTCATTCGTAATTTGATCAATTAACCTAATTAACCCACGAACAAACCCTAACTCGTGATCATATATAATACACTCGTTACGAATCAATTAGACCTGCAGAAACCACCTTCTCCTTGTCGCCAACAATAACCCCAAACTCAATTCCATTAACAATCGCATCTCGGCACCTAATTAAAGCCACTTCTGGCCGCGGCTAGCTCGATCATTTTCACCACCTTACCGGCTATTATAATTCGATTAACAGGAACCATCATAGACGTAGCACGAGGAAATTTAATTGTCTTTATTACATTCTCATCCTCATCAACACAATTGCAAGGTAAGTAAATCCACATCCTCCTTTTTACCGTTTTACATTTTTCGGGGGCGTTATGCGTTCACAATCAAATTATTGTTTTCACTACGATTCCATTATATGCGTAATTGAAATTGCTCGATTAGCTTATATGTGCAAATGTGACTATGTGTTTACTGTTTTATGATGGTTGGTATCCTCATCCTCATTAGTATGATCATACGCCGTTGGATTAAACCGTTATCTATGTGATTCGGTTGAAAAGACAACTTTTATTTATTGTTATACTGGTTGTAGTGATTTACAATTATCGCACATGGAATTGTCATTTTATTTACTATACATACTCACAAACTGTGGTTTACTTGCTCAACTTTACGTTGACAAATATATATATTTTCACGCATGGCGCAGGTAGCTGTCTTGGATGATTTCAAGAATGTCGAAGTAGATGCTACCTTAGGTTGCTCGATGATGTAAAGAATGCTATTTAATTTAAGTTTATTATTGATATATGTATCAGTCTTGAGAACTATGTATTATTGTGCTTTAATGTATTGTTTATGTGAAATAATAATTTAGATATTGACACGTGTAATTACATAGTGTCTTCTGAGCTATGATACAATTAATGTCGCGCACCGGCATGTTCCGCCATAGGTTGAGGTGTGACAGTTATATGGGTGAGGGATTCCAGGTAATTTGCCTAGAAAGAAAAAAAAAAGCCATGTTGGATTTTTAAATGCCAACTCATATAGCCACATCAGCAAAAAGTTAATCCCGTTAATTATTTTTAACAGGGGATCATAAAACAAAAAACATGAAAAAGGTGGGACTGCTAGAGGGAAATAACTTTGATGAGATTATTATTGACCAACTCATTAAAGGTGGGATTATTATAATCCAATAATCCTATAAATATTAAGTATACGTAATTATGTGGTTGTTCTCATCGTGTTATTAGTTCTTGTCAAATCTTTCACTAATATAAAATGTTGGATTTTTATGTTTCATAATTATCTCTTACCTTTTGGATTGTTACTAGATTGTATTATTTAAACCTTTTTAAAAAAAAAACACATGCAAGTATTGATATAAAACAAAGAAAACAAGTTTGACTCCTTCCCTATATAAACAACCCCATCCTCTTCATTATTCTTTGCTCATTCATCTTCTTTCTCTCCCAAATAAAGTTCATATCTCTAACCTCTAAGGTTCTTAATAATCAAGCAATAACCTTCTTTAATTCTTGTTTGTTACTTATTAATTCATATCTTGTGGCACAACATATATATAATATGCACCCCTCGTTTCCTTCGGCTTTCATCTTCTTCGGGAGGTGATATGCTACAAGGCAAGGCTACATGGAGAACTCTTTGTAGTTCTTGTTTATACTATTTTCCTTTAATGCTTTCCTAGTCTTGTTCATATTGTAAGTAGTTTAGCTTTTAATTCATGTTTAAAGAGTTTCATGGTATTGGTTATGAAGTCACTAGTCTCGGTTTTATCCCGAGATTTGACCCGAATCAAGACCGAATTGTGACATCTGCCCCGATCCGACCCGACCCAGGTACCCGTTTCTCTGACCCGATCTCTCTTTTATTATTTAATATTTATACTTGTATTTTATTTTTAATAATAATATATATTTCCTGCCCGCCTCTTTCTCCCTCTTTCTTTCCGCCGTCCCCTCCCTCTTCCTTCTCTCTTTCCGCCTTCTCTTCCCTCTTGTCCTTTGGTTCTTTCCGCCTAAGGATGTCTGCAGCTCCACGCGCCAGACTCATGGAAGCCTGCGTGAAGACATCTTGTTCCTGCGATGCGTGAAGAGAACTCTTCTCGCAGCGCGCTAAGAATGCATGTTCTTCCCGCGATGCGCTTAGAATTCTTGTTCTTCACGCAGCACGCTAAGGATTTGTGATTCTTCCCGCAGTGCGCTAAGGATTGTTGTGCCAGCCTTCGCGCTCGCGCACTCAGCCTTCCCGCGCTTAACCCTTGTATCTTCTGTTTAAATCTAGCCGTTTGCTTTCGTGTTGTCTTATCTTCTGTGCTGTTGACCTAACCTATCTAATGTCTGAATAGTTACTTTCGGCGCAGCATGCGTACCAACCCCCATTGGTTGGTAGAAAAAGTGACTGACATTATCTTTTGAGATCTGCTTTTGCCATGCTTGACCAGTACCTTTATCTGACCTGCCCATGCCTGTTACTGTTCCCTGTCAGCTTTATCTTGCCCCCTGCAGCTGCCATATCTTTTGATATCTTTTGCTTTTGGATTCTTATGCTTTTTGATATCTTTTGCTTTTTGAGACCTTTTCCCCTTTTCTAGGATTGTGTTCCCTAGGGTTTCTCTATAAATAATAGTATTATTTTTCCTAACACATCACACACAAAACACTTAATCTCTCCTGTTCTCTTGCTCCTTGCTCTCTCTGCCGTCTTCCTCTCTGCCTCCGTCTTCCTCCTTGTTCTTCCTGCTTTTCCGGTAATATATATTATATATAATAGTTTACTTATTAATTATGCTAACTTATAATCAAGACTTAAAACAAATCATTAAAACAATAATCTTATTTATAGGTTAACTTGTGCTTGTTTAAAGTTGGTTCTTGCTTTATCTATCACCGCATCGTTTATCATGTGAGTTATCTCGTATCTAATCCCTTTTTATTTTAAATGCTTTGGGATGTTCATGTGTTCATACAAAACTTGAGTCTTAAACTTGTTTATGAACTTTAGTCGCGCAGTATCCCATGTGTTGAGGACGTTTACTTGGCTGTTTATTTGTATGTGTGTATCATTAACCGCTTTGTTCGGCCTATTCCGCAGTTCCGTTGGTACCATTAGTTGAACACGGGAGACCTATCGTTTACGGTTTTCTTTGTTTACACTTGCACAGATGTTTTCTCGTTTTTATGCTCAATTGGGAGCATGGATTGAACTATGATCTATGAACTATCTTAGGCTTGATCACAATCTGATTACACCCTTGTTAAACTCTAGACATACACGTGTTGCGCGCAGATTTACTGTGATTATCTATGATTATCTATTAAACTTGATTTCTCACCAACACGCAAGTGTTTGACGTTTATTTTAACACATGTTCAGGTTTGCAGTAGCTGTTTTGGGAGCTTAAGGACACGTAGGAAGTTCTTTATTTTGGACCTAGATTAAAATGTATCAAGACAAGTTTTCGCTGTTCGAATATTATGATTTATAATATATTAATTTATGTTGTTTCAAGTTCTCTTGTTTACGTTGCGTATGCGCGAATGAATGTATTTATTAAATATTGACACCCAATAGTGTCACGAGTAATGAAACAATATGTGGCGCCCCGATGTATAATCCGCCTTTGGTCGGGGTGTTACAGATTGGTATCAGAGCTCGTTGACTTTAGGATAGGTGGTTAGACGTAACGGCCTAGAATACCTAAGAGTCCCTTCTCGCGCATGAGAGAAATCTCATGTTTGCGCGCTTATTGTTAATTACTCGTTATTTATGAATATGCTCGCGCTTGCGCAGTATATGGTTTTATGTTTTATTCCGCGATATTTCGATTTTTGTGAATTTCGATTTTTATTGATTTTACTTACATATTCGTTTGTTGGGATTGAAAATCCGAAAAGTCATGGTGATACATGAATAGTTGATTTTCAATTTCCATTTACGATTATGTTCTGAGGTTGGAGACTTGAAAAGTCATGGTGATACATGAATTGTCCACCTCCAATACTCATTTTCTTGTATATTTTATATTGAAGATTGGAAAGTCATGGTGATACATGAATCGTCAATCTCCAATACTCGTTTACTCGTATATTTTAAATTGGGAATTCGGAAAGTCATGGTGATACATGAATTGTCGATTTCTGATTCGAATTTGTTACCTTTATTAAGTCTGCATTTAGGGTCATTTATTTTACTTTAACTTCTGATAGCATCTAACTCCGTGAAACCAAGCTTTATAAAGTTATACTTTGCGATAAAACCAAGATATTAACAAAAATTAAAACTTTTATAGAATGCCTCCGCTATCTCGCCGATTTCAGAGAAGAGAAGCCTCGCGCATGCGTAGACAGCAACGTTCCCAGGAAATGGCCGCCGCAATAGCCCAAGCTTTGAGCCAAAACAATACCAATACCTCCAGTTATAACATTAAGTCCTTTAACGCGGGTAACCCTCCAAAGTTCACAGGTCTTGAAGGAGCCACCGTGATGCTCCAGTGGCTTGAGAAAATAGAAAACACTTTCCTCCATACCCAATGCCCCTCAGAAAGACGAACCCTATATGCTTCCAGTGTCCTGGAATCCAGAGCGCTTACATGGTGGAATGGAGTAGCTCATGCGCGTGGCGCAGAGGCTGCTTCTAGCATGACATGGGAGGAATTCAAGGAAATTCTTACGCGAGAATTCTGCCCTCCCAACGAAATTAAGCGCCTGGAGGAAGAATTCTGGAACTTGAAGCAATACAGCGGTGAAGCGCGCGAGTACGCGACGCGCTTCCACGAGCTAAGCTTACTGGTCCCTCACCTTGTTACCCCTTCACGCCGAGCCATAGAGAAATTCCTTGGGGGTCTCCCCATGGAAATTCAAGATTCTGTATGGGCCAGAAACCCAGTTACCCTCTCTGACGCCATCGAGTTGGCCGCTGTGCTCAGCGACAACCATGTCAGAGCAGGAACCCTGTTCCTGCGGGGATCTGAGAAGACCAAACCCACCAAAACTGCCCCTGAACCCGCAGAAACCAAACCTGAACCCTCAAACCATAACCAGAAACGTAGGCGCAGACAAGCTTACGCGCTTACCAACCCGCCCGTAGTCCAGCAACCCGCTTACCAGCCTCTAGCATACGCCCCTCAACCTCTGTCAGCCTACCCAACACCTCCTATAGGCCACAACTATGCCATAACCAATCCCGCACTCCCTGCCCCGCCTCCTAAGAAACCTTACACAGGAAACCATCCCTTTTGCCCAACCTGTAGATTTCACCACCCAACCCAAACCCCGTGTCGACTTTGTACCCGATGTGGCCGTACTGGTCACACTGCTGAAAACTGTAGAGTCCTTCCCGCCAATCCAATTGCGCCAACACCACCAGTCTACCCGCAGAACCCACAACCAACCTACCAAAACCCACGACCCAGGTCGTGCTATAACTGCGGTGATCCCAGTCATTTCCGGAACGCGTGCCCGAGACTACAAGTGCAAATCACACAAGCGAATCCGGTGAACCAGATTTCGAACCAAGTGACGCGTGGACGAGCTTTTAACATAACCGCGCACCAAGCGCAAGCGAATAATGACGTAGTTAATGGTACATTTTTACTTAACGGATTTTATGCTTCTGTACTTTTTGATACTGGCGCCGATCGAAGCTTTATCTCTCGCGCCTTCGAGCAGAAGCTTGCGCGACCGCGCAACGATTTAAAAGAAGATTTTTCAGTTGAATTGGCTAATGGTGAAATTATTTTAATTAACTCAGTGATTAAAGATTGTACGCTTAACCTTAACGAAAACGATTTTCTGATCGACCTCATCCCTATGCCTCTTGGAAGCTTTGATGTTATCATTGGTATGGACTGGCTCTCGCATAATCGCGCCGAATTTATTTGCGCCAAGAAATTGGTTCGCCTACCTCGAGAAAATGGTGATCTTTACATTTACGGCGAAAAACCCTCCAGTGGTCTTAAACTTATGTCTTGCGCCGAAGCCCAAAGGCTCATGCGGAAGAAGTATATTGCATTCCTAGCCCATGTGGTTAAGCCTGTTGAAGAGAAGAAGCTTCGCGATATCCCTGTTGTGCGTGATTTCCCTGAAGTTTTTCCTGATGATCTTCCTGGTATCCCTCCCGCTCGTGAAGTCGAGTTCCGTATTGACCTTGTCCCTGGTGCTTCCCCCGTGGCTAAATCTCCTTATCGTCTTGCACCCGCTGAGATGCAAGAATTGGCAAGCCAACTTCAAGAGTTGACTGCTAAAGGATTCATTCGCCCTAGCTCTTCGCCCTGGGGTGCTCCGGTGTTGTTCGTTAAAAAGAAAGATGGATCGTTTCGCATGTGTATTGATTACCGCGAGTTGAACAAACTCACCATTAAAAACCGGTATCCCTTACCGCGTATTGACGACCTCTTTGATCAACTCCAAGGTGCCTCCTGTTTCTCGAAGATCGATCTCCGTTCTGGTTATCATCAGTTGCGTATCCGCGATGAAGATGTTCCGAAGACTGCTTTTCGTACTCGTTATGGCCATTTTGAATTCTTGGTCATGTCCTTCGGTCTAACCAACGCACCCGCCGTTTTCATGGATCTAATGAATCGGGTGTGTAGGCCTTTCTTGGATAAATTCGTGATCGTGTTTATCGATGATGTTCTGGTGTATTCTAAGACCAAGACCGAGCATGAGCAACATCTCCGATTGGTATTGCAAAAGCTTAGAGCCGAGCAACTCTATGCTAAGCTTTCCAAGTGTGAATTTTGGTCTGATGAAGTACAGTTTCTTGGTCATGTTGTAAACAAGATGGGTATTCATGTCGACCCATCCAAGATTGAAGCAATCAAGAACTGGATTACGCCATCCTCTCCTTCTGAGATCCGTTCCTTTCTGGGCTTAGCTGGTTATTACCGGCGTTTCATTTCGAACTTCTCAAAGATCGCTTTGCCTTTAACAGCTCTGACGCACAAAGGTAAACCGTATATTTGGGGCTCGAAGCAAGAAGAAGCCTTTCTAACGCTCAAGCGTTTGTTGTGTGAAGCTCCTGTTCTTGCACTACCTGAGGGTAATGATGATTTTGTCGTGTATTGCGACGCATCCAACCAAGGTCTCGGTTGTGTTCTTATGCAACGAGGCAAGGTTATCGCTTATGCATCGAGGCAACTTAAGATTCACGAAAAGAATTATACAACTCACGACCTCGAGCTTGGTGCAGTTGTTTTTGCCTTGAAGATCTGGAGACACTACCTTTATGGTACTAAGTGTATCCTCTACACTGACCATAAAAGCCTTCAGCATATCTTTGATCAAAAGGAACTTAACATGAGGCAACGCCGATGGAACGAACTCATCAGCGATTACGATTGTGAGATCCGGTATCATCCTGGTAAGGCTAATGTGGTAGCCGATGCGCTCAGCCGAAAACCCTGCCAACTTAACTGTATCTTGCCGCGCACGCATCTTCACTTTGCGCCGATTCAAAGCAACCTTGAATCGCGTATTCGTGACGCGCAGCGCGCATCCATCAGTAACGGTAACCTTCGCGCCGAGTTAGCGTGTGGCGCGGAAGCACTCTTTGTCCCTAATCTGAGTGGAATTCTCTGCTATCTTAATCGCATCTGGATCCCTTGTGATGAGGATCTTCGCGCTGATATCCTGAGTGAAGCGCACAAATCTCGGTATTCTATTCATCCTGGCGCTGATAAGATGTACAAGGATTTGCGCATTACTTATTGGTGGCCTGGCATGAAAAAGGATATTGCTGTGTTCGTAGCTAAGTGCCTGACTTGTTCTAAAGTTAAAGCTGAACACCAACGCCCATCTGGTTTGCTCGAACAACCAGAAATTCCTACGTGGAAATGGGAAGGTATAGCGATGGACTTTATTACCAAGTTACCTTTGACAGCAAGCAAACATGATAGCATTTGGGTAATAGTGGATCGATTGACTAAATCTGCTCACTTTCTGCCCATTCGTGAAAACTACCGTGTTGAGCATCTCGCGCAGCTTTATGTCAAGGAAATCGTCTGCCGCCATGGTACTCCTTTGAGCATCATATCCGATCGCGATGGCCGTTTTATATCTCGCTTTTGGAAATCTCTCCAATCTGCGCTAGGAACTCGCTTGGACATGAGTACGGCATATCATCCTCAGACTGACGGTCAGTCTGAGCGAACTATTCAAACTCTTGAGGATATGCTCCGATCTTGTGTTCTTGATTTTGGAGGTAATTGGGATTCACACCTGCCTTTGATCGAGTTTTCTTATAATAACAGCTATCATTCCAGTATCGGTATGGCCCCATTTGAAGCACTTTACGGTCGTAAGTGCCGCTCCCCGATTTGTTGGAGCGAAGTGGGTGAAACTCAAATCACAGGACCCGAACTTGTTCAAGAGACAACCGATAAAATCGCCAAGATCCGTGATCATTTGCTGACTGCCAGAAGCCGACAGAAGAGTTACGCAGATCGTAGACGAAAGCCTCTCGAATTTCAAGTTGGTGATCTTGTTCTCCTCAAAGTGTCGCCTTGGAAAGGTGTTGTCCGCTTTGGGAAGAAGGGTAAGCTTGCTCCTCGTTATGTTGGTCCATTCAAGATTCTCGCGCGTGTGGGAAAAGTTGCCTACAGACTTGACCTGCCGCCCGCGCTCAGTAATGTGCATCCAACGTTCCATGTTTCCAATCTCAAGAAGTGTTTAGCTGACGAGAACCTTCACATTCCACTTGATGAAGTTCAAGTTGATGAATCCATGCATTTCATTGAGAAGCCTGTTGAGATTATGGATCGCGAGGTTAAGCAAACCAAGCGCAGTCGTATCCCTATCGTGAAAGTTCGCTGGGAGTCCACGCGCGGAGCCGAGTTTACATGGGAAAGGGAAGATCAAATGAAGATCAAGTACCCGCACCTGTTCTCTGCGCAACCTACTTCGAGATAAATTTCGGGACGAAATTTCTTAAAGTAGGGGAGACTGTGACATCTGCCCCGATCCGACCCGACCCAGGTACCCGTTTCTCTGACCCGATCTCTCTTTTATTATTTAATATTTATACTTGTATTTTATTTTTAATAATAATATATATTTCCTGCCCGCCTCTTTCTCCCTCTTTCTTTCCGCCGTCCCCTCCCTCTTCCTTCTCTCTTTCCGCCTTCTCTTCCCTCTTGTCCTTTGGTTCTTTCCGCCTAAGGATGTCTGCAGCTCCACGCGCCAGACTCATGGAAGCCTGCGTGAAGACATCTTGTTCCTGCGATGCGTGAAGAGAACTCTTCTCGCAGCGCGCTAAGAATGCATGTTCTTCCCGCGATGCGCTTAGAATTCTTGTTCTTCACGCAGCACGCTAAGGATTTGTGATTCTTCCCGCAGTGCGCTAAGGATTGTTGTGCCAGCCTTCGCGCTCGCGCACTCAGCCTTCCCGCGCTTAACCCTTGTATCTTCTGTTTAAATCTAGCCGTTTGCTTTCGTGTTGTCTTATCTTCTGTGCTGTTGACCTAACCTATCTAATGTCTGAATAGTTACTTTCGGCGCAGCATGCGTACCAACCCCCATTGGTTGGTAGAAAAAGTGACTGACATTATCTTTTGAGATCTGCTTTTGCCATGCTTGACCAGTACCTTTATCTGACCTGCCCATGCCTGTTACTGTTCCCTGTCAGCTTTATCTTGCCCCCTGCAGCTGCCATATCTTTTGATATCTTTTGCTTTTGGATTCTTATGCTTTTTGATATCTTTTGCTTTTTGAGACCTTTTCCCCTTTTCTAGGATTGTGTTCCCTAGGGTTTCTCTATAAATAATAGTATTATTTTTCCTAACACATCACACACAAAACACTTAATCTCTCCTGTTCTCTTGCTCCTTGCTCTCTCTGCCGTCTTCCTCTCTGCCTCCGTCTTCCTCCTTGTTCTTCCTGCTTTTCCGGTAATATATATTATATATAATAGTTTACTTATTAATTATGCTAACTTATAATCAAGACTTAAAACAAATCATTAAAACAATAATCTTATTTATAGGTTAACTTGTGCTTGTTTAAAGTTGGTTCTTGCTTTATCTATCACCGCATCGTTTATCATGTGAGTTATCTCGTATCTAATCCCTTTTTATTTTAAATGCTTTGGGATGTTCATGTGTTCATACAAAACTTGAGTCTTAAACTTGTTTATGAACTTTAGTCGCGCAGTATCCCATGTGTTGAGGACGTTTACTTGGCTGTTTATTTGTATGTGTGTATCATTAACCGCTTTGTTCGGCCTATTCCGCAGTTCCGTTGGTACCATTAGTTGAACACGGGAGACCTATCGTTTACGGTTTTCTTTGTTTACACTTGCACAGATGTTTTCTCGTTTTTATGCTCAATTGGGAGCATGGATTGAACTATGATCTATGAACTATCTTAGGCTTGATCACAATCTGATTACACCCTTGTTAAACTCTAGACATACACGTGTTGCGCGCAGATTTACTGTGATTATCTATGATTATCTATTAAACTTGATTTCTCACCAACACGCAAGTGTTTGACGTTTATTTTAACACATGTTCAGGTTTGCAGTAGCTGTTTTGGGAGCTTAAGGACACGTAGGAAGTTCTTTATTTTGGACCTAGATTAAAATGTATCAAGACAAGTTTTCGCTGTTCGAATATTATGATTTATAATATATTAATTTATGTTGTTTCAAGTTCTCTTGTTTACGTTGCGTATGCGCGAATGAATGTATTTATTAAATATTGACACCCAATAGTGTCACGAGTAATGAAACAATATGTGGCGCCCCGATGTATAATCCGCCTTTGGTCGGGGTGTTACACGAATCAAGACCGAACTCTTGTTTACTAGCTTTTGTTTTAAATAGTTTTGTTTACTAGTTTTGTTTAAAATAGTTAAATAAACATGTTTATGAAAGATTTGAACCTTGTAACTTCTAAAACCATTTTGATAGTTCTATGGTATTTGGGTATGTGGCAACCATCCTCGGTATAATTCCGAGTCAAGGACCGAACCAAAACCGAACTAAACCGAGTTCACTTGCCTAAGACACACAAGTGTGTTTTTGGCCATCGAAACTCATCTTTTCTTCAAGAATGTATTTTAAACTAATTTTAAGTATTTTATCAACTTACTTGGTGTGTCGGTATCCAACTTGATCTTATAACAAGCTTGGACCGGTGATACCAAATACACACTTAACGGACGTTAAGGTTCTTCATAATAGAACTATATACTTGGTTAAGTCTTTCGATTTTATTGAGTTATCTCAAAACATTTTGGAAAGTTAACTTTGAGTTTAGTTAATTATCTAGACCCAAGTTAACAAATCCGAACACTCGATTAAAACCTTGTTTTGGTGTTCATATACCCAAAGGGTCTTGCATTAGTGCATTATAACCCACATAAGTTACTTAACATAGGTTGAGTAATAATTATGAATGAAATACCAAGACCCGGTTTCGAGTAAACTTACCTTTTAGAACATGTCTTTAATTTCCCAAGTATTTACATTTTTAAACCATAAACTTCATTTATTTACTTTACTTGTCATATTTTATTTTAAACCCTTCCAAGACTACCTACTAACTTAAGACCCGTTTAATCTAGGTCTTGCTCGTTAAACCCGATCTCCGATTATTCACGAATCAATCTTTCAAGTTACTTAGTTAACGTGAGTACATTTCATCCCCCGTTTTCACTTTTATCTTTTGGGGGTAACATGCATACTTATTCAAACAAAAATGATTTATATTATACTCATTTCTCAAACCACAAACTTTAGGGTATATGATACTAGAATACTTGCTCTATTGCATGTTATATGTCTCATATGCTTTACGTGCGCGAGTGTTTATTTTTATGTTGTTGTTGAGCCTCATTAAGTATGATCATACGCTCCCCTAACTACTTAGCCTTGTGCTAGTATAATAGGGCCTCATTATCCAAGTATGTCGGTATTCTTACCGATTAGAAAGGATCCTCATTTACATATGTTTTATATACCATGATTGATGCTTTTATTTATAGTCTCATATACGTTTGTGGATTTCACTCATATTATATATACTCAAAACTATGAAATTGCTCACCAACATACGTGTTGACAAATGTTATTTTATGCATGTTACAGGTTTGATTATTACTTGAGTTGGAGTTTGAAGACGTCATTCTATTTTGATACCGCTAGGTTATTAGAAGAATGAACAATATATATTTCTTATGTTTTGATGTTATTTGTATGAACAATATGTGTTACTTTGGTGATTGAATGAAATTAATGAGTTGATTAAATATTGTCACTTTAATAGTGTCTTGTGTATTTGTCCAATCACGTTGCTCCCCGGCATGTTCTGCCGCCTTTGGTCGGGGTGTGACACTTGTTGACGAAGATTAGAGATCACTAAGTCGGAAATTGACAATTGCATACTTTGATGTGTGAGATCTTTGAGCATCACTTAATTCTCTATTGCATCATCCTAAAAAATCAAATATCTTGAATATAATTAAGTTTTCGTTTGAGATGTGTATTCTTGCGTTTAAGTGCATTATTTTTTATGTTTAACCGATTTGTTTCAATTAGTTTAGTAAGTTGAAGTGAAATATGATATCTATCCTAGATCCAAGATCCATGTTACATTCCAGATATTGAGTGTTACGATTGAAATAGACAAGAGAAAAGCCGAAAAATGGCAGTAGTTTACAATTGTAGATATAAATCAAAGGGATAATAAATATGAATTAATTACAAATGTGAAATATTCAATGTATGTCATGTAGATCCTCCTAATCACGTGATATTATCTGGGAATATATAATTATTCCATGTCCTTGATAATAATTTATTAATACCTTCATTTGTCAATAGTTTATTGAACTGTTTTTTTGTAAGCAAATAATATTCACGGGATTTTTGGCTTTGTAACAGCAAAGCACGTCCATTCAGTTTTTGCTTTTAGTTGCAGTGCAGACACCCATGTTCATCTGTATTACATTACACATGTATACACTATACATGGCATGTTAATGTGTAAAATCATTTTTTACTTGTCGCAATACACGTATTTTATTTCAAGGGTAGATGTGTTTATTAAATTACAAGTTGAATTAGATGCATTTTGCATTGAGCTAGTCACACATTACGTGTATAGTTTGTTCATGTGACGATCCAAAAAACTTAAATGCATCGTTGTTATTAGCTCCAATATACCGTTGTAGATGGTTTAGACGGACTATTAAGTTAGCCTTGTAAGAAAGTAACCAAAGAATTTGTTTTCACAAACATACTAGTGTTAAATATTAAGTAATTATTTAAAGATACTTCTTAGCGTGTGACAATTGTGTCGATAACTATAAATAAGAATGACAATAATAAATACATACACAAAAAAAGGCTTTGTATAACATGACAACATACCTTGTGGCCATCTATATATAAAGGATGTTATATAACTTTTAAATGACTAGTTATATGTTATGTAAGTAAAATTTCCACAGTATATTAATAAACCAGAAGTATTAGTTAGTTTAGTATGTATAACAATAATATGGATCTACTATATTTTTGTATATTTACGTGCACTTAATCTTATATAATAAGAGACTTAAATAGAAAAATCTCACAAATTTAATCAATTTAAAAAAACAAAACAATACAATTTAAAAATGGGAAGAAAGAAAAGGAACACCTTAATGTGATGTGGTAGTAATGATGATACTTTGGGAAAAAAGGATTAAAAGCTAAACTAATCCCAATTTTGACATGTAAAGGTGAAATCTTTTCCCTAATAATAATTTTTAAATTCATAATCAATATATCTTTTTGGTATCTAAATTCCTTTAATTAGTTGATACATAATACTTTGATGAGATGGTAAGATAATTAATGTGTGAAATAGAATACATGTGTAAAACCTAGGAATGAGTTGTAACTGAATCGTTAATCAAAACCGAACCGAAAACCGACGAAACCGAACCGAAATAAACGAACCGCGCCGAAGTCATCATTTTTTCATATTTTCAAGCCTCTTTTCCTGTATTTCATGTATTATATGTATTAATAGTTTAATATTATCATTTTTATGTATTTATAACTTTATTTCATGTACTAATATCTCAATTTAATATATTTAGACATTTTTCTCATGTAGTTATACCTTCATTTCATGTATTTAAGTATTCATTCATGCATTTTTAAGCAAAATTTTAGCCTAAGTTTGATATTGGTTATTAACCGAACCGAACTGATAACCGATCCGTTTGGTTCGGTTAATGCTAATAACCGAACCGAACCAAACCGTGCACACCCCTAAAACCTTATAGAAGGCAAAAGATTTAATCATTTTTAAAAGAAAATAAAAGTTTATATATGATGAAACTTTTAGTTATATGATATTTACCATATTTAGATTTAGTGTTTTAAGAATATAAGAGTTATAATTAACGTGAATGCATGTATCTCTTATTAGCTTATAAATTCATTAGTTTTTTTCTACCAATAAAGTCATGTGTACGTTTAACTAGTGGTACATAAACAAGCCGAGCTGAGCATATACTATTAAATGGACTAAAGTCTAAATCACGAACTCAAGTTATATTCTTAATTCACTAGATTCATGAGTCTAAACAAGCCTATCATATCGACCAAGCCAAACTCTTCACACCCGTAATGGTGTTGGATCGCACCATAATAGAAGGATTTGCTTTTAACTATTAAAACAATCATCATAATTGCAAATATTGCTTTTGATTCATGGCACTTTTTGTTGTATGTTTTTGAAAGTTGACCATGCCTTCCAATATTCCAAGAGTAACCCAACTTTCAACTACCCCTTTGATTTTGGATAATGTCACATAGGGACCCAAGTTATGCACATCATTATGTTGTACTTGTTGTATCCAAATGTTTTAAGGTTCCATTGTATCAACTTATTTTAAAAGTAGGTTTAGTTTTATTATTATTATTATGATTATTTTGTAATATGATATTTAACAATGATTTAATAGACTCTTTTAATCATATACATATGCAGAATAAAAGACGTGATAACCATGTAGAAACATAAACTAAAATACATTACACAATTACACAAACACAAGTATAATTGTATAAACAAAAGTAACAAAAAGACTAAAGAGGGAAAACTAAATTACATAACTATAGCAAATTGTACTGTAAAACTGACTAAGATTTCACCGAAGCTTGGTTCTTGTTTGTCTCACAGAAACAGATTGTGGTGTGGGTTTAACACTTTAACCTATTGTTTCAATTGGAGTTATTGAGCTAAGACATATACTTATACTTAAGTCAAGAATTTACAACTTAAAAGTAGTAATAACAGTTGCTACTACTAATCAATATATGAAAATGCCATAGCGTAATGCCCAAGACTTTCAAGGCACATTCGTGTCTGAAAATTCGAAAGTTTTTAAAAGTACGGTTTGTTGCATCAGGTAATTTCCACTATTGTATAAAAAGACAAGAGGTGTGACTCTTTTTAGGTACGGGGTGGGGCGTTAAAATAGGGACAAGAATCATGTCAAGCTATTGGTTTGATGATTGGCATGTCGAATCGTTAACCCCAATAGAACTTGTATAGTTATTTGTGCTAAAACGCTCTTCCTATATACGAGACACAGTTAAAAGTGTGTACAGATACAATTTATCCGAAAGGGTGTCAAACTTGTTAATGGATTAAAGACAATATGTTGAGTTGTAATCAAGTCATATTAAAGATAAAAAAAAAGTGGTTCGGCAATTGTAGTTTAGGAATTAAATCTGATTGTAAACAAGTTGAACTTATGAAATACGTAATTTATAAATTTAATCTTAATTTATATTTTAGGCAGGCTAATAGGTTAATTTCTTACAACAATCCAACTAAACACAACTTGTTTGAGTTAAACTGTTTGACTCGTATACAACATGTTTGTTAAACAAGTTAGACATAACAACCTACAACTGAATATTACGTGAAAATTATCACCCATAGTATATAGAGTTTAAGACCCCAAGATGATGTGGGTCGGGTTTCAAGAGTTCTATGGGTGGGTGGGAATGTGGGCCTCCAAAGGTAAATAATTAGATGTTGGGTGGGCCACATGAAAACAATAATTATTTAATCACGCGTTTAAAGCTGTGGGTCTTGGTTAATTAGTGGGCAGATTAAGGAACCCTTTTCTTTATCTTCACTCAAATATTTAATTAATGATATTTTGTACTTTAATTAACTTTTTAATTCTTTAGTAGGCACGTAGCTTCACACTTTATGCCCGTAACTTCCGCAGCCCTTACATTATTTCGAACGGTGAAAAGAAAACTAGTGAGACACTAGAACAAATACAAGGCTGCAACGACAAATGAATTACATTTTGAAATCAAAATGACCTAAGTTTCCCCAAATCATCACATGTAGTTTAGCCCTGTTTAATATGTAACCCTAAGCATTTCCTTTGAAAGTTAGACTAATATATTTCTTTTTCATTATTAACATATATTTTATGTTAATTTTTCATAATCAAATTATTTATCACAAACAAAATTTAAGTTACGGAGTATTTGTTAAAAAAAGAAAAAAATTAATAACATTAAAGGTGCCACAAACTGATATGTGAACTTTAGCTACAAACGGCTATGGACACATCCGCATGATGTGAGCGTTCATTTCTTGTTCATACGTAACCGCCAAAATTATGCCGATATCAAAAATACCAAAAGGGGAACCAAATATCATATCGAATCTATATGTATAACACCGGTTCGGCACGTTACCGACTCGTTACAAAATACTCATATCAATACAGTACCAATGTACGAACAAAGTTTTGAAAATGTGGGTACCATATTTATCGGTATGGATACTCGGTAACAAATACTCATTCCTAATTACTGATGCTCCGAAGTAGTCTTTCAAAAGAGGAATTACTAAGATAACCATCTCATTTGTCATAGAAGTTTATTTACATGTATTAAAAATATGGAAAGATATACTAAACCAACATCTCTTATTTTCTGTACATATAATTATAAAAAGTCGAAAGTAAGTCAAGATTGGTTGTAACATAATCCAAAGATTACACCAATTAACTAATGGGCTCTGAGAATGAACCCAAGACCAAAATTCTTTGAATTGGGTCGCATATCAACTCAAGGCATTGAGGATTCACTCTCCGTTTGCTCCAGCCCAAATTCTTTGATTTGGCCCACATAATTGACCATCGATGCAGTCCAATATTAATTCAGAAATGATATCATTCACGTTTCTAAGATACTAAAAATATATATAGATATAGGCATGTTAAATACAATTTTACTATCCCAAGACACAAACACTTGTATGAATACATGACGTATATATACAATGAAGAGTGATGGTTACGCAGTTAGATAAACTTCTTATATTTCACAGTTAAAGTAATAGAAATTAATATAACACACACACACACACATAGAACCTATACACTTGTGCAGGTAAACAATTAAAAGGACATGTGAAAAATAAGTTTGATAATTTTTATGTACATAATTTAATAAATATGAACCATTTTATCATAAAAAAAATTAATCGATTTGATTTTTATTTTCTTTTCTCGCAATATATAGACTTGTTTGCTTACAACAATTCAACAAAGAAAATTCAGATTTTTAGTAAAAAGGACTACCATAGTTATGCATCAAAAACATTTAAAAGAAGAAAATATTCTATTTATACAAATATAAAAGTCCACAGTGGTATGTATGACAAGGAAATGAAAATGACTAATTCAATAAAGATGTTAGCTAAAACTTAACAGAGAGTTTGATTAGTAAGTTTGTAATTAGTTAAGCATAAGTCATAAAAACTGGTCATTTAATTGACTGACTGACAGGATCGAATGACTAGTTTGAAAATACTTAGGTGTTATCTCGGGATGCAATTGATGATTAGAAGGGTCGTTATATGTGTATAAAAATGAGCCATATCTTTGCCTTTTATTTTAATGTTCTAGAAATTGTTGATTTTTAAAACTAATTTAATTTTGAGTGTGAAAAATATATTCAGTATACACGTTTGTTATGGGACTATGGGCGTAATGAAGTGCTCAAGGACGGAACCTTGTGAAAACGGGCTTGTGCTCGATCGAACTTCACATAGCGTGTTAAGCTAGACTTGCGATCCTAAATGAGTTTGCCTCAAGTACTTCTGAATAAGGATAGGGATGTTGTTGAAAGACTTATCCTTATCAATCTTGGACATGAACAAAAAGATGGATAGAATGATTACATTTAAAAAGATTTTATGATCATGCCATTTTGTTTCACCCTTTGGACCAAAGAGAATTTTGTTTATAGTAGGTGGTTTGTAGAAAACTAAGTCATTACTAGGGGGAAACTGAAAAATTAATCACAACTATTTGTGTTTTTTGTCTTCTTCATTCCAGTCCGCTACTTGCCTAGCTAGTTCGCTGATGGCACAAGTAACTTCCGACTAATCAGAACTCCAGTCTGCGACCGTTGTGCTTCCTCATAATAAATTAGTTGGAAGTTCACTACTTTAGATAACATACTACCTAGATGGGATTTGTTTTTCGATGCCTACCTATAAACAAGTTGGTTTTCTACAAACTATCTTCTTCTAGATCTAGAAAAAAATTGTTACCATTACCAAAGACCTCTTCAACCTTTAGAACAAATGAAAGAAAAGAGCACAATTCAGTGTACAATATTCTTAAAATAAGCATGTCACATTACTATATCATGTTTGTTGTTTTTTCTTTTTCATTAAAAAATGTTGTAGAAGCCGCCTGGAGGTTAAATTTAGCAATCATTTGGTGTAGGTTGATCTTTCACTATACTAAAGCAAAATATATTTTCTATTTATAAACCGAAACAATTTCCATTTGCATTAAAAATAACCATGTCCTAATCAACTTAAATCTGCTGACGAGTAACAACTAACAAATAATGACTCAGTCAAACAAAAATCGCATCCCAGTTAAACAAAAAACTGATGGTGTCATCGGTTTAGCCAATAGACGGTTTTTAAGTGATTTTACTATTTTAGCATTATCAGTGACGTTTTAGTATAGTTGGTTTTGATCAAATGGTAGATCACAATTAATATAATAGATATGAGTTAATAGGTACGATTGCAACACTAGCTCATTCCAGATAATTCTAATTTCGGGCACTGAGAAAGCGAGAAACTCCTTCTTAGGCTATGTGTAGTGGGCGAATTGTTTGGGCGAATTGGGGCGCGAACACCGCCCCTGGGCGATTTTTGGGGCGAAATGTGTGTGTGGGGGGGGGGCTCCTCTGTTGGATTAATTTCTATTCCGGGTCACAAGTCGGTGAACCGGGCCTAAGAGGTTTTAACAAGTCAGTTAAAGTCTAAGGGGTATTATGAAACATTCCATATGCTTGGTGGCCAAGTTCACCTTGTTGGCCAAGTTGACCTTGTTGCCCAACTTCACCTTGGTGGCCAAGTTGAGTGGTGACCACATATTATGCTTGGTGACCAAGTTGGGTTACTAGTATAAATAAATGTACAAAGTTAGTGTTAGATATAACACAACAACAACAACAACAACAAACACAACAATCACCACCATCACTACCAAAGTTATTGTAATCAGTTTTTTGAGTTATATTTTCTGGTTATAATATAAGTCGGTTATTTATAAGTTGTGCGTTAATTATCAGAGCTCGGTTCAAGAACGCGATAATTAACGGCCAACAAAGAAGGTGTCTCGATCGAACAAGTTGGTTTGATTTCCTGAAGAAGTTGTTATCGTGGTTGATCGAACAAGTTGGTTTGATCTCCCAAAGAAGTTGTTGTCATTGTCGATAGCATAGTTCGTTTAGTTGTTACTTTATTCAAACAAGTTGGGTTTGAGTAGCCATGGGTGACACGACTCCACCGCCGCCGCCAAAGGGGAAAGAGAATGGGCCATCTTCTGTTCAATGTCCAATGTTAACTACAACGAACTATACCGTGTGGGCTATGAGGATGAAAGTAGTCCTAAGAGTTCACAAAGTTTGGGACACCATCAACTCGGGTGTCCCCGATGAAGACAAAAATGACATGGCTATGGCCTTGTTGTTTCAATCCATACCCGAAACCTTGATCATGCAAATTGGAGATCAAGAAACTGCTAAAGCCATGTGGGATTCGATTAAAACCCGACACTTAGGTGCAGAACGGGTTAGAGAAGCACGTCTCCAAACCTTGTCAATGGAATTTGACAATATGAAGATGAACGAGTCAGATTCCATAGATAACTTTGCGGGCAAGTTATCGAGCATTGCCTCGAAATCAGCGGCTCTCGGCGAAGTTATAGATGAAGCAAGGTTGGTAAAGAAGTTTCTCAAAAGTCTCCCAAGATCGAAGTATATTCAGATGGTTTCTTTGCTTGAGCAAGTGTTGGATCTCAATAAAACGGGATTTTAAGATGTTGTAGGCCGACTCCGAGCCTATGAGGAGCGAATCCGAGAAGAAGAAATTCAAGGGGGTGACCAAGGTAAACTTTTATTCGGTAAATATGATTCATCAAGTCATAGAAGTTTTGAATCTAATGGGGGACGAGGAAGAGGAGGTCGAGGTCGTGGTCGAGGCCGTTTTAATGGCCAATACCGAACCCATAGTACCGAACAAGGGTCATCAAGTCGAGGGAAAATAAAGGTGAAGAAAGATCGGTCAAAGATTTTATGTTACCGATGTGACCAATTTGGTCACTTTGCATCAGGTTGCCCGGACCGAGTTCAAAAGGGTCAAGAAGCAAACAAAACTGAAGCCCGTGAAAATTTTGATGATGCGGCGTACATGCATCAAGTTGTGTTCTTAAATGAACAAAACCTAATACCAAAGAAATACGAGACCGAGCGGGTCGAAGATAATGTATGGTATTTGGATAACGGGGCAAGTAATCATATGACGGGAAACCAGTCATATTTTTTAGAGTTAAACGAGAACATAACCGGGAGGGTTAAGTTCGGAGACGGGTCATTTGTTCAAATCAAGGGAAAAGGCGCAATTCTTTTCCAAGGAAAATCGGGTGACCAAGACTTGCTAACCGATATTTATTATATTCCGGAGTTAAAAAATAATATAATAAGTCTCGGTCAAGCAACGGAGTCCGGATGTGACATTCGGATGAAACACGATTTTCTGACCATGTACGATGAGAACGGGAGGTTACTCATGAAGGTCAAGAGATCCGAAAACCGACTCTACAAAATACAAATGAAAATTGGAGCTCCAGTGTGTTTGCAATCAAAGATTGGAGATGATGCATGGCGTTGGCTGCAAGACTTGGGCACATCAATTTCGAGTTAATGAAATCGATGGCTAAGAAGGATGTTGTACGAGGTTTACCACATGTTGAACACGAAAATCAGTTGTGTGAATCGTGTTTGGTGGCTAAACAAACGAGGCGTTCGTTTCCGGCTACATCCTCGTTTAGAGCATCCTAACATTTGGAGTTAGTTCATGGTGATTTGTGCGGTCCAATAACCCCATCCACTATCTCGGGTAATAGGCATGTCTTTGTTATTATAGACGATTACTCACGATATATGTGGACGTTTTTATTGAAAGAAAAAGGTGAAGGGTTTGAAAGTTTTAAGAGGTTTAAAGCCCTAATCGAGATGGAGGCGGGTTTACCAATGAAAATTCTTCGAACCGATAGGGGAGGAGAATTCACTTCATGTGATTTCAATCGGTTCTGCGATGAAAGTGGAATTATTCGGCATTTAACCGCCCCGTACACGCCACAACAAAATGGTGTGGTAGAAAGACGAAACATAACTTAATGGGGATGGTGCGGAGTATTCTAAAGGCAATGCAGGTCCAAATTATAAGTGGGGAGAAGCGGTCCGACATTCAACCTTTTAAATCAGTCGGGTCCCAACCCGGGCCTTGGTTGATCAAACTCCATATGAACGGTTCAAGAAAAAGAAACCGATTATTGAACACGTTCGAGTATTTGGGTGCATGGCGTATGCTAAAGTTGATAGTGTACATCTAAAGAAACTTGATGACAGGTCAAGACAGCTCGTTTATCTCGGGTCGGAGACAGGTTCAAAAGCATACCGTCTCTTCGATCCGAACACCCGGAAAATTGTTGTTAGTCGGGACGTTGTGTTTGACGAAAACAAAGGGTGGAATTGGGTAAAGAAAGTCGAGAAGAATGACTATGAGCCGGGTATGTTTTCTATTGTTTGGGGGGGTTCGGTTGACAATGGATCTGGCCAAATCGAACCCACTATTGAAGAAACGTCTAGAAGCAACCCGGGTAGCCCAAGCTCTGAACCTACATCATCGGTTCAACCCGAGTCCAACGACTCAGCCAAACCAAGTCATATAGGGCCAAATTCCTCAACCCGCTCTCAAGTTCAGTCGACGAGTAATGGGTCACAGGTCCATTCGGGTGATAATGAGGCCCAAACGGGTCTAAGACGTTCAACCCGAGTCTCGGTTTTACCAAGAAGATTACAAGAAGATTATGTGTTACATATTGACTCTGACTATGAGCAATTGCTTCTCACAGCAAGTGATGAACCGAGTAGTTATTTTGAGGCTAAGTCGAACCAAGAATGGGTTCGAGCTATGAATACCGAGATCGATTCGATAAACAAGAATGAAACATGGAGGTTAGTTGAACTTCCAAATGGTGCAAAATGTATCGGGTTGAAGTGGGTGTTCAAAATCAAACGAAATGCGGATGGAGCGATAAACAAGTACAAAGCTCGGTTGGTTGCAAAGGGTTACGTGCAACAACCCGGGATTGACTTTGATGATGTTTTCGCTCCGGTAGCCCGAATCGAGACCGTTCGGCTACTAATCGCATTGGCAGCATCTAACGGGTGGGAAATCCACCATCTTGATGTAAAGACGGCTTTTTTACATGGTGAATTGAAAGAAGTTGTGTTCGTTTCACAACCCGAAGGATACGAAAAAAAAAGACGAGGAGGCAAAAGTTTACAAGTTGTCAAAGGCCTTGTACGGGTTAAGGCCAGCTCCCCGAGCTTGGAACACAAAGCTCGATAACATTCTACGAGACATGAAGTTTCAAAATGTTCCAAGGAACAATCGGTTTACCGAAAGACGGATGGGAAACATTTTTTGATCGTAGCCGTGTATGTGGATGATTTATTTGTGACAGGTACAAGCTCGAGTATAATTTCCGATTTCAAAAAGGGTATGGCGACCAATTTTGAGATGTCGGATCTCGGGAAGTTGATCTACTATCTCGGAATCGAAGTAGTCCAACAAGAGGACGGGATAGTAATTACACAAGAAGGATACGCCAAAAGGATTCTAAAGGAGACCGGTATGCAAAAATGTAATCCGTCTCAAGTCCCGATGGATCATGGTGTGAAATACGCAAAAGCCGAAAATGAAGTCGAACTCGATGCAACCGAGTATCGAAAGGTAGTGGGTTGCTTACGATATTTATTACACACTCGTCCGGATATGGCATACTCTGTGGGTATTGTTAGTCGATATATGCAAAGCCCACGAGAATCTCATGGTATGGCAATACGACACCTATTGAGATATTTGAAGAAAACGACGAGTTACGGGATCAAGTACGGGAAGAACGGGTCTAAACGACTTGTAGGTTATAGTGATAGTAGTCACAATATAGATGAGGATGATGGTAGAAGTACCACTGGCTACGTGTTTTATTACGGACAATCTCCAATTACATGGTGCTCACAAAAGCAAGCGACAGTTGCACTCTCATCGTGTGAAGCCGAGTACATGGCGGCTTCAGCAGCCGCATGCCAAGCTGTATGGCTTCGAGAGTTGTTGAGCGAGTTGACTGGAGAAGCGTTGCAGAAAGTTGTGTTGAAAGTTGATAACACATCCGCAATAGCCCTTGTGAAAAATCCGGTTTTTCACAACCGAACAAAGCATATAAAGTCTCGCTTTCATTTTATCCGAGATTGCTACAACGACGGCGAGGTCGATGTTGAGCACATTAGCGGGAAAGAGCAACAGGCTGATATCCTCACTAAAGCACTCGCAAGAATCAAGTTCACAGAGATGCGCGAGTTACTTGGAGTTGAAGACCTTTCTAATCCGAATCAGAAATTTGGGGGGTGAATGTTGGATTAATTTATATTCCGGGTCACAAGTCGGTGAACCGGGCCTAAGAGGTTTTAACAAGTCGGTTAAAGTCTAAGGGGTATTATGAAACATTTCATATGCTTGGTGGCCAAGTTCACCTTGTTGGCCAAGTTCACCTTGTTGCCCAAGTTCACCTTGGTGGCCAAGTTGAGTGGTGACCACATATTATGCTTGGTGACCAAATTGGGTTACTAGTATAAATAGATGTACAAAGTTAGTGTTAGATACAACACAACAACAACAACAAACACAACAATCACCACCATCACTATCAAAGTTATTGTAATCAGTTTTTTGAGTTATATTTTCTGGTTATAATATAAGTCGGTTATTTATAAGTTGTGCGTTAATTATCGTTTATCATTCTTGATCCTCCATCACCCATAGCCTTAGAGGGGGCGAGCCACTGGAAACCGGTAGGTTGTTAAGTTAGAGATGTAAATGAGCTGAGCCAAATCGAGCCCGAGCTTGGCTCGTTTCAAGCTCTTTTTCTAAAGCTCGAGCTTAGTTAATGAGTTGTTTTGTCAAACCCAACTTGAATCCTTTATTAATATTAATTTATTAATTAATTTATATAGGTTTAAGTTATTTTCTAATATATTTTGAGAAGGCCTTAAACTAGTCTGAAGTTTGCTCGAGCTCATGTAGTATATTGCTAGCTGTAATCGCCTTGCCGTTAAACACCGTCTCGCTTCTTGTCTTCCAAATACACCACAATCGAGACAAGAGAAATAGTTTATTTGAAACTTACTTTAGAATGCCTAAGTAGGTTAGTTGTTTCCTTATCTTATTTGAGTAAAATAGGTTCATTTTCATATTGATAACTTATTAATTATAGTCAAAGAAGATGCAATCAGATTATGATCTCATGATCCGATTATCAAGATCGAGATTATATATATTATACATACACACATGTTTGTTTGCATATGCCAATTGAGTAAAAATAATATTCAAATATTTAGGAGAATGATTGCCATGATTACCGCAGTTATCAATATAAAAATTCAAAGAAAGTATTATTTATATAGTATGAAAGTCCAAAATGACATGAGGGAATCACACGTTGACAAGGAAATGAAAATGATCTATTGGATTAAAATATTAATTAAAACTTTTATCAATATTAAGTTTCTTATTAACTAAGCATAACAACGACCACTGACTTGATCAAGTCATTGATTTGAAATATAGGTGTTATCTAAGGATGCAAATGATAATCACACATCATCAGTCTACATGTATATCAAGTCACTGATTTCTACCTTATTTCCAATTTACATTTCTAAGCAACTCTTATCACTAGCAGCATAACTTGTTATCCAATTATCTTCATAAAAATAAAAAATGAAATAATTAGAAAAAATGGTCCCGAAATATAGCAACAAAATAGTCGCAAATAGAGCACCACAGTCAGTCAGAAATCGATCAATAGGACTATTTCCTTCCGTCTTAAAAGAACATGATGTGATGGTAAGGTGTCTCCGCTCTATCCTAATGGTGTTGTGGTGGTGAGTTTAAATCCTACAAGTTACGGTCATGAATGATTTATTCGAGTATTTAGAGGTAGATTAGTTTACCGTTAAGAAAAAAGATTGTTTGTTTACAGCCGCAAAACAAAACGATAAAAAAATGTAGAAAATAAATGGATTATACACCTCTGTCACACGTCAATGTACATTCTTTTAAGTAATTACGTCATTATATCATTTTTATATATGATTTAGAAAGCCGCCTGGAAGTTAAATTTAGCGATCATTAGGTGTAGGTGGCAATCTAATTTAACTATCTCAACTCTCAAGCAAAACATATTTTCGATTATATTATTAATAGTACTAATTAACTTCTTTATGATGCAATTTCGGAAGCGATCAATGACTCGAGAGACTCATGATTAATCAAAGACAAATAAACGAACCAAACGTTCAAGAAGAATGTTCGTATTATATCAAACTTAATCAAAACTAACTAACAAATAAACCCTAACACGCTATTTATACTAAACAAAGAAATATAGATAAACATGGAAACGAGATAAACGTAAAAATAATAAAAGATAAACTAATAATTTAAAAGATTTCAATCCCCTATAATGCACCTGCATCATACTCCCCTTCTTTGAGAAAACTCGTCCTCGAGTTTTGCCTTCGAAAGCAAGCCACCTGGATCAAACGGAACATCAACCTGATTCCCATTTATTATCATCACGGCTTGTCCACATAACGTAACTTCACGGGTTGTCTTGCCCTGTTCCGAACTAATATCACCTGGATCAAAGGGAACACTAGCTAGTGATTTGTTTACATTTAATTTCTCGGAATAAACGTACACCCCATTTGCTTTTGCAATCGCTATATATAATTCAAACGATCTGTTTTGATTGTTTTTTTAATCATTGGATCCCAACCAATTGAACCATGGTTAAACTTTGATGGACTATGTCCCAAAGGGCCACTGATTAATTTTGACTTGCTAGATGTAGAAATTAGCCCATCACATGAGAATTTACATGCATCTCATTTAAATTGGCATCACCCATTGTGATTGGTTCCTGCTAATTTGTGTAATATTAAGTGGCCCCACCCCACCTTTACAATTTCCTTAACTTGACATCGCATATTCTTGATTGAGTCAAGAGCCCTTTTATCGGCATTAATGGATTTTTCAAAATTCAAACATTCCATATCTTGAGCAACATTCACTTCTTCCATAATATTTCCCAACATTAACGGAGTTTCCACACCAGTAGCCAATCCATCGCCACCATTTTCACCATGCATGCCCACTGTAGCCACGATAGCACTTCCATCTTCATCACTGTTAATGACGATATCATGATTTACCACCATATCGCCACCCATAGCCACCATTTATTCTTCCTCATCCCCGTAAGTATCAAACACGGGTGGCGAATCATAACTAAAATCAACATTAGAAGAAATCACATCTTCATCCTCATAACTCGATTCAAAGAACCGAGGTGGTTGACGGAAAAACGGATGCTCCTCTCCGTCGACGATGCTCGACTCGGTTCCCGCCTTGCACGTCTCCCGTTGTAACTCGAGATCGCGGACTCGTTATCGGAGCCGTTCGATCTCTTCAAGATCGCGGACTCTTTGTCGGAGTCGTTGGATCTTCATAAGATCCCGTGGGTCGGAACAGACTCCACCGCTGCCTCGGCCGGCGACTCTGCGAGTAGGACATCGATCTTCTCCACGAACACGTGAATAGAAAATACTTCGATCGTTGCCTCGGTCGGCGACTCTACGATCAAGCAAGTATTCAACACCACGTCGAGCCATTTGAGAACCAAAAGCTCTGATACCAAATGATGCAATTTCGGAAGCAATCAATGGCTCGAGAGACTCATGATTAATCAAAGACAAATAAACGAACCAAACGTTCAAGAACAATGTTCGTATTATATCAAACTTAATCAAAACTAACTAACAAATAAACCCTAACACCCTATTTATACTAAACAAAGGAATATAGATAAACATGTAAACGAGATAAACGTAAAAATAATAAAAGATAAACTAATAATTTAAAAGATTTCAATCCAACTGCATCACTTTAAAAAGGTATTATCTTCCTATACTACGTCATATGAATAGAAACAATTTCTATTTGTAGTAGAAGTATTATATATACGTCCAAATTATCTACGGTTAACGAATCAAAAAATTCTTTGATCTATTATTTATACAAGTACAATATAATTAAAAACGAAAGCTAATCAAATTATATGTTCTAGTAATTAAAAAGATTAATACAATTAATCCTAGCTAACTATTTGAGTTTGAGATTTATTAACTTCATCAAACAATCCAAAGGAAGAAACAATTTAAAATCCTTAAATTTCTAGATCACTCCTCGGTTGATTCACCTCAACTTCTTTGCACTTGCATGGCAGTTGTAACTAATGTTAATTTGCAGCAAAAGCTGTACAATAATAAGGTTAATTTCTTGTTTAATTATCGACAAACAATAAAACATAACATGTTGCTAGAAGTTGCAGTTGGTTGCTTTAGGTTTTTGAAATTGATCAAATGTTCCCCAAAAGTATGCATGGAATCCGGTTTATCGATCGAGACAGATTACGACAACCATTTTATAAGTATTAATTTAGACGTGTTAAAAGCTTTGAATAGGACGCCTGGTTTTGAGGCCATAATTTCTTTGAAATGAAAAGGAAGTAGCAACAAAAGCCATGAACTTGAAGACAAATTGCTACGAAAATTTCATTAATTAATTAATTATCCAATGTTTGTTACTGCCGCCCATAATTATTTTGTTTTTATAATTCTTGTGGGTTTACGTTGGGTTATCTATTTTATGATTCTCTTTAATTTTAGTTGGAAAGAATTAAATTTTTAGTTTTGCTTTCTGTTTTGGAGTAACAAAAACGAAAGTGATTATTTTATAATTTTACTCATAATTAGTTAACGTTAGGTTTTGGTTTTTATAAGGTTGAATTTTATTTTTTTTGTTTTCTTTTTAATAAGTTATTGTGACGCTACCAATGTTTATGAGCGATTTGAAGAACAATTTATTAGCATTCTCGTTTCGGTTCTAATTAATCTTTCTCTCCAAGAAATTTTATTGTTAAGACCGAGCTTCATTTAGGACCATTTTTGTTGGTAAAATAAGAATCTTAAGATCGAAAATGAATCCACAAAAACGACTACCTTGTTTCATGTTAAAGACTAAATTAGATGATTACATTTTGACTATGTATAATCTAGATCTTAGAACACCTACAACCACAAACATTCACAAACCGTCATATTAACTCTACACGTTCATATCAGATTCCAAACTTTATTTAAAAACACCAATTTTGTGTGTGTGTGTGTGAGAGAGAGGGGGGGGGGTCCACTGCTTGTTTACATAAACAAACCTCACATCGACAGACTTGCTCCACAACGGTGGTGTCAGAATTTGGGAAATTCGTCCGCTTGGTTCCACATAATCTAGAAGGCTAAATAATGAAACCGTTGTACATGCTCTAATTATATAATCATATATGTATAAAGTTCTGGATGATTAAATTAAAGCCAACATTTATAAAACTTTTCATGAATATATTTGAGAAAATAAGTCGGAACATATTGTTTTTAAGTTTTCACGCTTAAAGAAATAAATAAATTGGTAAGAATTCGACACTAAAAATATGAATAAATTTGACTAAATCTTGATCCTAATATCCGGTAATTATTTAAATATTATTTAATATTTATAAGCACGTCTTCTTGTATTATATCCATTCGTTTTTCAACGTGATTTTTTTTATTATAAGTTTGACTATAATTTATTGTTTCATGCGTTTGTATTTTAAGTTAAAGAGAAAAACATGTTAGGTGTCAATCCGTGAACAACCATTATTGTTTTTTGACTTTAATTTAATCGTATTCTTGCCTTAAGAAAACTGGATTTAATTATGCAATGCAAACTAGTTCAACAGTTTGATGCTGACTGCGTTTGGTTATGTCATCATGGACATTCCGTTAGTTCGATAAAGTTTTAACCAAACGAACAAGAACAATGTCATGTTCGGTTTGCTAACATACAAACGTAATTAATTTTAAACTAGAGCCTAAGCCTCCTCACTAAAGCGTTACACCTAGCATTCTAGTGTAAGCCAAGAACTAACCTATAGCGTTAGAAATATGGACAAAGTCTAGGGTGCCAACAAATTAAAAGAAGGAGAATATATATACTTGCTAAATGTTTTTATAAGTAACAAAAGTAACCACATTGTAACACTTTGAACTTAAATAATTCATAGAAACTTTATAAGTTGTTCTTGCATTTGAATCTGTATTTATTTTACATTTTTAACAATCAACACGTGTTTATTTCTTTTGCATTTGATACTTTTAAGTTTATTATGTCTAAGATTGTGGAGTTACTTACCTGAGTTTAACGGGTTATGGATAATAAATTAGTAATGTTATGACTTATGATTACAAGATCAATCATTAATGTAGTTTATAAAATACTTGGTTTGGTAATCTAAAATGACTAGTGGCTCAGCTTGTTACCCGTGATCAGTCTTTATACAGACGACTTGATATAAATTTATTGCTAGATTTTGTGTGAGCTATTAATTACTAAACAATTAGGGTTTACCAAACTCTATTTAAAATATTCACCATCTTACTGTTTTTAAACAACAAACACCGGCTAAACTCTGGAAAAGCTCTCAGGAGGGTTTGACGTCACGAGACTAGTCTACTCAGTGGCGCTTCACACAAGCTTAAACCCTAGAATATCGCGTGAGTGGGACTCGAATCATGACCAGGGGCGAAGGTTAGTTAGGAACGGGGCCACCCTGTTTTTTTTTTTTTTTTTGGTGTAGTAGTGTAAGTTTATTCATTTTCGTTCGGAATTTTTTATACGTAGTATAAATTTAGTCGTTATCGGTCAAAAATTTGAGCCCCCCCCCATAATCGTTTGTGAAATTTTGTATACATTTTGAGTCCGGCCTCCCTCAGTGTCTTAGTCCAAGCTTCGCTACTGATCACGACATCAAATAGAAGAAACCTTTAAGTGAATCTAAGGTAAAATTTCTGATCACCTTACCAAAGCGATGATGGCATCATTACATTACCTATTTTTTAAATAAAGAAAACATAATTTGTTTTTATTCATTACATTACTAGTAATTTACCAGTTATTATATCCTAAAACAAGATCCAAAACAGAAACGTTTGGATTATCCTAAAATTTTCTTATTTGCTCCTCTTAAATTGGAACCACTCTTTTGTTTTTGTATGGGTAAACATCAACGTCTGTTATACTAGAAAACGTCAACAAAAAACCAAAGGCACGATATTAATGTTGATTTGACAATATAATTGGTTGTCAAAGGAATATGTGATTGGAATTAACAAACATGTAAAGAAGACAAAATGGTTTCTAAATTTAGTGCAAAGTTAAAATATAAAGAGAGATAAAAATGAGAATTATTAAAAAGATTTGTGGTCGTATAAAAAAACCCTTAGCAATAAATTCAAAAAAAGTAATACAAAATCATAACTTAAAATATAATTAAAAAACGAAAAAAATTTAAAAACTAAAATTTTTCCACCATTATTACCGTTCAAAAAAAATATTGAAAAAATCAACAAAAATACACAATGCCGAGATCAAAGATACAATGACGAAAATGAACAAAAGACACAATTATAACTAAAAAAAGACATAGTAAATCGCAAAATATAACACAATGCCGAATTATATATATCACAATGTTGAGTAATATAACACAATATAAAGAAAAAAGACACAATATCAAAGACAAAATAGACAATTAATAATGAAAACAAACACAAAACACAATGATAAAACAAAAGACACAATCATCTTTTCAGTCATCATTTTTTCTGGTTAGAGAAAGACGGTGGAAATATTTTTGTGTTTTTAATTTTTTGTTTTTTTATTAAATTTTGAGTTATGATTTTTTTATTATTATTTAATGTTTTTTATGAGTGTTTTTGTGCGAATACGAATCTTTTTATCATTATATTTTTTGTTCCTCTTTATAAAATAACCTAACTCTAAATGTAATAGTAAATGCATCAAAGCATTTAATTTATTATGACTATTTTAAGTAAAATTAAGTTATAATCGTATAAATTAAACGCTCTTATGCATATTACAATTATAAAAACCATTTAGACATAATGCTTCGAGTATAATGAAAAATAGGAAGGGAAACATGCAAACAATTCAAAAATATGTGCACCACGTGAAGAATCAAAGAATAATATTTTTGTCATATAAAAGAAACTAGATCAGCCAATTAAGTTTCAACTAAAGCGTGGGATTCTTTTGAGTTTTGAGCCTTTCAAATCTTTACGTGGGCTTCTTTCTACTATTCAACAAAGTCAAAGTCAAATTCTGACTTAAGACTTTCGATATGTACGTTTCGAAATGAACCAGATGTTATCTTTTTTTTTAAACGGCAACCAGATGTTATCTAGAGCTGACAATTTTGAAACTTCAAAATAAAATTCGATTATTTGAGTATTAATTATTTTTAAAACTAACATTACAATTATATATGCATAAAAGAACCCGTGACAAATTAATCTAGTGATATGAGATTGGTTTAAATCCTTGCTAATGTGCAAGTATGGTAGAATTATGGTGGTAAATAAAAAATACCTAAGTAAGAATAACTAATAGCCTTCACTGCAATTATTATGAATATATATATATATCTATGTCTATACTATATATAATATAGGAGTTAGGGACCTCTTAAATTTTAAGAGGTCCAATCTATAGTGCAACATGTACAAGTTTCAAATGCATAAAATTTAAATAAATAAGGGCATTTTTGACTTTACACCAATCACTAACCGTAACTTCTAATTGTGATTCTATATTTACAATATATACCCCATAAAACTTACACTATATACCCTTAAACTTTTTTAAGTTTTGTAATATCTAGAAATGTTTACACATACTACCCCTCATCTTTATAAAAAAATGACAAACTTACATTTTTTTTGCTTTCGTCTATATTTTTAAATATATAATGTTCTTAAAAAAACCGAACCAACCTTATGACGTGTTTATTTTTGTCGACGTTTCGATATAAAAAAATTGCAAAACCGATTTGTAGATTATAATGTACAAGTCAATGAAGCATTAAAGTACAACTTAGTTATGCAACTAGAAACCTATAAAATGTTTATAAACACCCTTGTTTTATTTTACATTATCAGCTATGAAACTTCAAAACCAACCCACCCAATTATATAATTCAATTACAAAACCATTAGAATAAAATAAACTCAATCTACACATAAACTTATATTTAGTTGTGGAATCACAAAATTATCCACGTATCAGTATATACCAAAAATTTATTAATATCAAATGATCGACAATTTTTAAATTAAAGAAAGGTTTATGATAGTTTCTACGAAGTTGAGGGCGATAACCTCAACTTTTATCCGACCGAGTTCCTAAACTAACTAAATGTTAGTGGTTTCCGCCTCATAAACTTCTATTGAAGATTGGATGTCCAATGATTACAACATTGTAAATTGTCGCCGCCGTCGCATCGCGTGGGCACTCTACTAGTTATATATAAACCATGAGTTAGGGACCTCTTAAATTTTAAGAGATACAAAGCTCATTGCTTTATATACAACTCATAATGCATACAAAATATGAATATTAAGGTTAATTAAGTCTTTACTCACAATACACTTACAACTTTGGTCCCTCAACTTAACTACTTTTTATGTAAAATTTATTCATAGTTACACATATGCCCCCTAATTGAAAACTAACTACCCCATTATTTTTTAACGGCAATAATTTTTTCACACGTTAATATTTTTTCAAAAAAATTACATCATAAAAACGATCATTTTATCCTCTTTAATTTGAGTATGATATTGCTATAGTTTTTTTGTTTTAAAAAGTTAGCATATTACGCGCTTACCATTTAGAACTGGGTAACATGTCGAGTCTAGCGTGCTTGAGTCATTTGTAAAAGTACATTAGGGTTGAAATGAGTCGATACAAAAGTATGGTTAATTTGGTTCGGGTTCGAGTATAAAGGGGCTAGGTGTAACATCCTACTTTCGGTTATAATAATAAAATAAATTTCATTTATTTTATAGTGGGTCGTTATCGGTTTAGATAAATAGAATACGAGTTGGGCTAGTGTTGGGTAAATGGGTATGAGTTATGGACTTGGGTTATGAAAGAAAGAAGGAGAGTCCATGGGCTTGAGCCCATGATCCCTAAATATATAAACCATTAATCACCCATTTAATCCTCATTCACACATATTCCATACACCACCCAAGACACACACTTAAGCTTCTCTCTAGTTCTCTCTTTTCTCTCTAGCCGAAACCAAGAAGGAAAACGATCCCGACCCGAGGTAATACTAGTACGATGTTTTATTTACTTAAACTCGTTAGATATAATCGCGAAACAACGAGCCAACACCGTTAAACCGTTTAAGTCACGAGATCCGGATGGAATCGGGTATAAACCGGACCTAAGATGAGCTTAGGGATCACCCTAGCTCAGATCTGGATCGAACGGGACGAAAAACGATGAAAACAGTGGAAGAACGAGTGAGATCTCGTTTTTCCGGCAAAAAAGCGGTTTTCCGGCGATGACAGCGCCGGAAAAGTTAATACAAGGTTAGAGGTGTCAGGGAATGTTCTGAGATTCCCTGACCTAACCCTAGTTCGCTAAGGGGTAACTAACGAATTAGAAGTAATTCGCTAGCTGATTCGTCTAAGGGAATATAACGAACTAGCTTCAGTTCGTTAAGGAGATAAGATAGCGAACTACCCTTGATTCGCTATAGTTAAAAGATAACGAATTTGAAGGTCCAATTCGTTGCATAGACTGGTTCGCTATGGACTGATTCGTTAAGGGTCCAGTTCGTTAGAGGGTTCAATTCGTTACAAAGAACCAGTTCGCCATGACAAGTCAATTCGTTAAGGATAAGTAACGAACTGGAAGTTTAACAGAATTACATAATAGTCCCTGGACTTATAAAAGAATGAATTAATTACAATTAAGCCCTTGAACTTTTGAGTTAGCGAATTAAATAATAATTTAAAATCCTATCACTATGATTAAATAATAATCGACCCCAGCCAGGGGCTTTGCCCATTGGACCCTGCTAGGAGCTGCCGCCCCTAGACCCCGCTGCCAGGGGCGCTGCCCCCGGACCCCCATTCGTTGAGGGTAATAATTGATTAGAAACGCGAGATGAGTAGTGATCGTTAATTGATGTATGTAATTATTATACAGTTAGTCGTGCCCAGCTGAAGAAGGGAATAACAATTAACGATGAACGTTACCGACTTCAGGTGAGTTTCTAGCCCCATTCCTTGTTATGTTTTCGAGGCTGTGTGCATACTCGATGTGATTAGTTAATACACTTATCCTAATTGATAAGTGTATGCCATATATGTATTATGTGAAATGTATGATTGGTTTCTTGCCGGTACATGAACGATCTTCGGAATTGCATGTACTGCCAGGAAATGGTTGATGTTATATGTATGTTGTAAGATGAAGAATGAATGATGTATGTATGTGCGAAACTTACTATTATGTATATAGAAAGTATGTTAAGGAGGTATGGAAGAAAGGGTACCGGACCCTAATAATATTCGAGGATGAAGAGTACCGGACCCTAATAATATCCGAGGATGAAGGGCACCGGACCCTAATAATATCCGAGGATGAAGGGCACCGGACCCTAATAATATCGGAGGATGGAGGGTACCGGGCCCTAATAATATCCGAGGTATGTAGGGCGAATGCTCTTTATAATGTAAGATTAGATATGAATATGTATGGATGAATGATGAACAGGTTATGTATGAAAAGCGTACCTTCGGGCACGTATATGTGTATGTAAAGTAAGTTATGCGATTAACTAGAACTCACTCAGCGTAGCTGACTTTTAGTATGCATGCAGGCAAATAGGTCGAGGCAGCTCGCGTGATTGAAGACACATGGCATGGAATCGAAGATACTGGCATCTCGAATAAATGTTGTGATGTTTTAAAGACTATGTTTTATTTAATTGACTATAAATGTTTTATAAGACAAGATTTGAAGGTTATGTAACATTTTATGGTTGAAGTTTTAATGTTCCGCGCATGTTTTAATTAACTCTGATATTTAGAACTGCATTTATGAGTAAATCCAACACCAAATGTAGGGCTACCGGTAACGGGGCCTTACACTAGGTTAGAATGTTGTCGAGTCGGAATGGGTTTGGGGCCAAAACGGGTTAGTTTAAAAAAATGATTGATTTCAAATTACTGTTTATTTCAGGTTTGCCTTTTGATTTTCGTTACATGTTACGCAGATACCGTTTTTTTACATATACTGGGGTCTATAAACACGTGCCCAACACCACGTAACGCACATAACCTAATCTTGGTAAGGGCTCAACCTAACGCCCTACACCGTTAATCGAAATGAATTACACGTGTAGTGTTGGTTAAGCATGATTTGATGTCGGTAACGTACATTCCCGTCCGGTTACGCGTGTTCAATCTTCGATAACACGCAACCGGCTTTGCCCGAGTTGCGCGTCCAGTTTTATGCTACGTGCGCACTGTCATCAGGTGACGTATGTACCGACACGGATTATGCGTTCAATAGAGAGTTGCGTGCACGCCGCGTTACATCGCGCGGGCACATAGCTAGTATAATAAAACTAGTAAGTTTCATCCGTGTGATGCTATGGGAAGTGCCCATGCGTAACCAAACATAAAACTGAATATGTCATTTAAATATAATAATCTAAGTTATTATTAACTGATGAACAACAACAACAACAATAATAATAATAATGAGAAATGTTCAAATAAAAAGTTTGATTTTTCTAAAAATGCTATAAAGGAGTGTATTTTAGTCTAATACAAAACCCATTTAATTTAATTTTAAAAACCCACTTAATTAATCTTAAAAACCCACTTAAATTTTCACTCATCTCCTACAACCACCACCGTCCACCGCCACCACCTTGCCGGAAAAGTTTTCGGAAATTTCGCCGGAAAATAAAACACTATAAAAAACACAATGTAAAAAACACAATAGAAAAAACACTATGAAAATAAAAACATAATGACAAAAACACAATTAAATAACATAATGTGAAAAAACAATGCAAAAAACACCATGGAAAAATAAAACACAATTGTATAACACAATTTTGGTAAAACACAATTTGTAAAAAACCCACGATTTTTTTTATTTTATATAGCAATATGATACTCATATAAAAAATAACAAAACACTCGTTATTAAGGTGAAATTGTTTTTAAAAAAAATTGTCGTATAAAAAAGTTATGAACGTTTTAAAATGATAGGTGAATTTGACATGTGTCTTGCATGTCAACAAATGTGTTATCCCTGTTATGCCCTTACCCTTGTTTTACACTTGATTTTCCCTCTAATCTAATCTCAACCACTCAAGTTTAAAATTAATAGACAATATTGTTTCCTATCTTTCTTACAAAAACTAATCTTCTTATTATAACTCAACTACTAATAGTAATAATAATTATAAGTCTAGGTATTATAATTATAACATATATAGTGTCACCAATTTTAAAACAATAACCAAATAGAAAACATCTCAATATTAGTTAAAAGACACAATCGTCGGTTGTCTCTCGGTGAATATACCATCCATGGATGAAAGTATTTTCAAAAACTAGGCAAGAATATTTGCCAACGTATTACCGATTACATTTATAAAAGTTATTTTGCATTTTTCAATTATATTATCCGTTCAAGATCCACCATGATACGGGATCCATGAAAAAAGGATTTAGATTTTATTAAGTTTTCGTTAATCAACCAATGGATTTTTATTTTATTTTGTTCTTTACTCAATTTACTACTTGGGTATAAAATACATTAAGTAACTTTACAGTGCCATGTGAGGTTAGATTTGTTTAAATAAAATAAAACATAGTTAGCAACGTGATTTGTGGCTCCTAATTATAAATATAAAACTAACAATATTTGTGGATCTCGAGACATATTTACTACTGATTTTATAAAAAGAGATATGTTTAATAATTTAATGAAAGCCAAAATCCTAACAACATCTTTCTATAGATCTAACGCTCCTAGTTGTTATTGTCTACAATTTCTTTTAACAGCGTTTGAAACCATCCCTAATACCTGAATATTGTCAACCATGTTCATACTGATTTTGACGCTTCAAACTTGAATCATCCAGAAACAAAATCAACGAGAAAACCTACTACTATAAGAAAAGCTCATTGAGTCAGGTTTTGAACCTGAGAGCTTAACATCTTAAGCCTTAATTAACCATTACCCCTATATCATTAGACCTAAAGACAAGTATTATCTATACCTGTAAAATAAGTTCTGATCAATCTTTTTTCATGTGTTTATATTAGCCTAATAGAACTTTAACTTCGGTAAATCTTTTAATTTTCTTAAAGTAACTATAAGTAAAACATCCAAATAAGTAACAAAAGTTTAAGTTGTAATTTAATTAGAACTGCTATAACAAATCAAATATGTAAACAAAATAATAACATAGTTTTTTTTTTCACATTTCCGCTATCATAATTGCTTAAATTCTTTTTATTTCACAATTTTATTTAAATTTAATATGCAGATGTACTTTAATACACAAAAAGTTCATCTGACTTTTTTGAGAGAGAAAAAATAGAAAGCATGTTAGGTTTTATGATATCTAAGTAAATTAATTTTTGGACCCTATATAATTGTGTCAAATTATGAATTTCGTTCGTGGATCATGAGTTTTATAAGGTCAGACCCATAACCAGACGATGTTAAAACTTTGACAAACTAACATAATCCGCTATGTTAATTTAACGTGTACTTATAAATTATGTATTGTTTGTCATTTGAATATGCTTAAGCCATTGCTTAACTCTTCTGCAAATGAGTTGCCATCAAAACTTAGAAACCAATAAGCCAAAGAATTGGTCGTGTTGTACGTTAGTTAATTGAGTTAAGAATAACAATCTAGAAACTGTGGGTTTTAGCCTGCATGATCTACAAGGCATGCAACCCCGTATACGAAAAAAAACATTCAGTTGTCTTTGTAGCCTATGAATTTTGGTGCATATGATTTTTATGTATAAGACAAGTCCAATAATTTGGATAGATTTGGTCAAGACTCAAAATTCATAAACTAAGCTGAAAAAAACTGAAAATAGCCTATCAAAATATAATTAACATACATTTTCAATTCATATCCTATACTTAAGAAGGGAAAGAAAAAAATAAATAAATAACATAATAACAAGAAAAGGCAACAAAAAAACATTCAATTGTGTCTTTGTAACCTTTGACTTTTGGTGCATATGATTTTTTTATGTATAAGACAAGTCCGATAATTTGGACAGATTTAGTCAAAGACTCAAAATTCAAATATTAAGCGGAAGAAAACTGAAAAATAGCTTATAGCATTCTCAATTCATATCCTATACTTAAGAAGAAAGGAAAAACATAATTACAATAGAAGGAAATTAGGTTCTCATATTGTTAAACTCATAGCAAACAAATGCTTTGTCACAATTTTTTTACATGTTTTTGTTTGAATACATAAACCAATTGTTATTAAAGTTAAATGTAAAAGATGATGATAAATAGACATTATTGTCGATCTAATTGAATGAGTTTTTGGTGTTTTTGAAATTAATTATATGTTTCCATTTTATTTTACAAATTACTAGATATGGTTTTAAGTGTTTTAGGTTTCATTATCATGGATGGTTTAAGTATCCATTCTACAAGACCATGCGACATGGTTGCCAAGTGAAAACATGTGATCCTATGAGGCACCATTGCCATTTGTGGAACGTTGTATTGTGTGTTATGGCTGTCAATTTATGACACGGACTTGTTAACACGATACGACACGGGTTTTAACAGGTTTGGGTTTGAGCTTGACATGTTTCGTTTCCTAACAGGTCAAAGACCTGTTAACCTGTTAGTAACATGTGTAGATTATTATTTAAAAATAAATAAATATATATACACTCCTAATGGCTTAAAACTAAAGTAATAATTTCAAATGATATTTCATTAATGTCCGTCAGAACCCGATATTATCGTTTTTATGGATGTTATGATTTGCATCTATGTCTTTTGTTTCAAATATGTTATGTATTTTTCGTCTTTTGTTTATAGTATGTTATAGATTTGTGAATTTTTGTTTTAAATATGTTATGGATTATCTATTAATTAAAACTTTTATGCCCGTTTTGAAAATTTTGGTTTCGTTACACATGTATTATTCATTGTGTCTTTAAAGAGGTCTCTTAACAAGTTAACATGTTACTAAACATGTTCGTGTTTGGAAAAAAGTGACACGATTGGTATCGTGTCGTGTTCATGTTTAACACAAGTCATCGTGTCTTATCATGTTCGTATAAACTTATAAAATTAATTCCAAACTATATTTTTTTTTACATTTTCAATTTTCAAAAGTTATATAACATTGAAATGGATTCCTCCTCTTTATCATCTACATTGGTTGGGATACCATCATTACACAATCATTTGTACTTTAGTTGAAATTATACATGATGATGCTAAAAGCTCAGACTTAAGGACGACAACAAGAAGGATTATGTTAAACGGAGAACGTGAAGCTGCTCACGATCATTTGGTTGGTGATTACTTTTCCTAAGACTTTGTATTTGGCGAAGACAGTTTTCAAAAGACAATTTCGAACGAGCAAATGACTATTCTCAAAACTACTTAAGTCGAACGTCAGACATGTCGCTTCACATTAAAATGATATGATCTTAATGTTAGACATAAAAGAAGTTTTGTTCCTTTATAAAGCTTCACATTAAGATGATATGATCTTAATGTTAGACATAAAAGAAGTTTTGTTCCTTTATAAAAAGCGCACTGCGTCACTTCGAATGTTTTAAAAACCGGTATTTTACTTGTACCAGATTGGATTAAAAAATAGTACAACCGGTTGAACCGGGTTATACCGGAAGGTTCAACCGATTGAATAATTTACCTTATAATTGCCTATAGATGTAACTTTAATCCAAAAATAACCTAAAACTAAATGATTTTTATAACAAAAAATAATCCAAAAGTTAATCCATATTAAAAAATAATGCAAAACATTCAATTTTAAAAAAATAGTCCTAAAGTTTACACGTTTAAATGTTAATTTTTGCGTTAAAAGTAATTTTGAAAAAACATGGGCCACAAACATCAAAAATTTCTCGGTGCTTAAAACTGGTTTGCCGGTAAAAACCGATATTTTAGACTAAAACCGCCAGTACGATGTTTTAGCAAACCGGTCAAAAAAACCGGACTCAAAATACCGGCCTATTGCGTGAAATCCGGTTTAACTGGTTGAACCGGACCAACCGGCCGATTTGAATCATTTTTTAAGACACTGGTCACTTCGTCAAACAGGATACGCCAACCCAAAAAGTACGACTTTATTATTATTATTATTATTATTATTATTATACATTCATTTTTTGATTATTATTTATTGTTTAATAAAGTTATAACTACTTTTTATTATGTAATTGTCTATAATAATAATATTATTATTAACTATTTTAATTAAATATAAAATAAAGAAAACTAATGATAAAATCGATGGTGTGGGTAAAGTGAAGATAATTTTATGGTTATGTGGTGAGTGAAAAGTGAGGAATAATAATCGAAGTCGCATCTCATGCTGATCGGACACTTCTACGATCATTCCATTTCCAAACTACGTATTTTATCTCTAGCATTTCTTAGTTGACTTTTAATATTATCACCTTTACCTTTCATTCCAATTTTATGCAACAAAACAAATATTCCAAAAACATAACCATTGTTTGACTTCCTTCCATAAATCCCAACCTCTCATTTTTTCTCAAACATGTTTTGTTTCATATTTTTCATCACCGCGTTTATATCCTTTGACCCATTCAACAATTACAAAAAATAATAATCCCAACATTGTTGCCAACCATCCTCTATAAATACACCCTCATTTGTTCACTTTCCTCACTTCCAAAACTTATATTATCTCTAGTTGTTTAAACACTTGTTCATAAACATTTAACACTTGTTCATAAACATTTCACACTTGTATACTTGTTTTATAAATACTTGAATACAATCATGAGGGGTTTGTTATTTACGTCCAAAACTTCATCTCCGGCTAGCACACCTTCGAGCACGCCGTCGCACCACCGAACCTTTTCGGCTTCAATCCAAGAAGAAGACTTGTTATACGCCGAACAAGTCATTAAGCGATGGGACCTCAATTCACCTAGCTACACAAAACTCGACTCGATATTCACTGGAGACCGACGTGAAGCTAGGCAGTTTATAAAATCCGTAAACAACTTACAATCCGCAATGAATATGTTCGTGTCCGAAAGTGCGAGTTCGGATAAGATTATTCATGCGCAAAAGTTAATGCTAGTTGCCATGAAGAGGCTAGAGAAGGAGTTTTATAAAATATTGTCCACGAATAGAGATGTTCTCGATTCGGAGTCTGTTTCCATTCGATCTTCGAGGGCAAGATCGAGTGTTTCTAACGATGATAATGCTTCTGAAGAAGATGATCAGGTTTCAGTGTCGTCCGACAGTGAAATGTCACTGTCAGATTTGGTTATGGCGGATCTAAAATCCATTGCGGATTGCATGATCCGCTCTGGGTATGGAAAAGAATGTGTGAAGATTTATAAAATTCTCCGAAAATCGATTGTTGACGAGACAATGTATAATCTCGGAGTCGAAAAGTATAGTTTGAATCAGATTAATAAGATGGATTGGGAGGTAATGGAACCGAAAATCAAAACATGGTTACACGCGGAGAAAGTTGCGGTTAAATTGCTCTTTTCGGGTGAACGGATACTATGCGATTGGGTGTTTTCGTCATCCGATAAGATTCGAGAATCGTGCTTTGCGGAAATATGCAAGGAACGGGCGGTCACGTTGTTTGAGTTCCCTGAACTCGTGGCGAAATCGAAGAAATCGATGGATAGAATGTTCCGGACATTGGATATGTATAGTGTGATTTCGGAACAGTGGCCGGTGATTGAAACGATATTCTCGTTTGAGTCAACGGCCACTGTTCGCACGCAGGCGGTCTCGGCGTACGTTAAGCTCGGAGACGCAGTCCGAGCTATGTTAACGGACTTCGAGACCGCCATGCAGAAGGAGACTCTGAAGTCTCCTGTCGTTAGCGGAGGAATCCATCCGCTTACGCGTTATGTTATGAACTACTTAGTTTTCTTAAGCGATTATTCGGACGCGCTTTCCGATATTATGGCGGACTGGCCGCTCCAGGCCGGTTCGCCATTGCCAGAATCATATTTTTCGTCCGTGAATTCTAGCGAACCGTCGTCGATTGCCGCCCGCTTCGCGTGGCTGGTGCTTGTTTTACTTTGCAAGATCGACGCGGGCGCCGAGCTTTACAAGGACGTAGCGCAATCGTACTTGTTTCTAATCAACAACTTAAACTACGTCGTTTTGAAGGTTAGTAACTCGAATCTTCGCCTTTTAATAGGCGAAGACTGGTTGATTAAACACAACCAAAAAGTTAAACAATACGCGGGAACCTATGAGAGGATGGCGTGGACTAAAGTGACACAATCGTTACCCGTGCATCCTGCAGTTGATAATTTATCAAATGAGGATGCAAGAGACTGTTTCCGACGCTTCAACCTAGAGTTTATTGAAGCGTGCATGAAACAGTCTACATGGGTCATCTCGGACCACAAACTCCGAGATAATGTTAAAATCTCGTTGTCAAAGAAGATATTGCCCGCTTACCGGACTCTATATGACCGATACCGCGGATGTTTTCGTGGTGTTGATTCGGTGGTAAGATATGCACCGGATGATTTGGGTAATTACTTGTCGGATTTGTTTCACGGTACCGGAGCTCCGGGGAGTAGCAACGGGTCTTCACATTCATCTTCGTCTTCTAGTTCTCGTGCCGGCCGTTGAGACGGTTTAGACTTTAGTGTATGTTGATGAAATATTTTTTTATTATTTGGGATATAAAAACAATACATATTGGAAGTTAGTAATAATACAATTTTTTATTGGTTAATGGTTGTTTTTTGTTTTGGTGATTCTTTGAATACATAGTTTAATTTAAATAAATTGTATATAAATGTTACATATTTTGCTTTTATTGTAATAGATAATGTAGACATGTAATCCACTACTTCTTTCTCTTTCTATTGAATAATCGAAATCGGTTCAATTGATTATGGAGGCTAGTTATAACCATGATCGGGCTTCGATTATGGAAGATTGTATTGCATAACCATAACCATAACCATAACTAAATGTCGGTTAAAGTGTTACAAGCTCAATGATGAAATGTACAAGCTGAAATATGTCGTTTCAAACTTGGTTATGTTGTTTTAAGCTCGGTTATAAAGAGTTGAAACACGAATTTAAATGTTTGAATTCACAAACGGAGGTATAAAAGATGGAATTATAGGTAAAAAGTTTGAAAAACACAAACTTATAAGGTTCGGTTCGGTTCAGTTAACGAAGGCACATTAACCATAACCATGACCAAACAGTAGGTTAATCATATTCACTTAATCATAACCAATCGATTTTATCGATTATGAATAATTTTAGTTAATTGTTTCGGTTAACGGTATAGTTTCAGTTATAGTTTGGTTTTTACTCTTTACAAACCAAAACATTAGATATATGTGTAGTTATTGTTGTCGTATATTTAAAAGTGATTATGCGTTAAACACATATTTTGGTTTCATTAAAGTAAAACTTTACAAAATACTTCAAAATGAAGCCACACAAATATAAAATAAACGGATAGTATTGTTTATAGTTTAATTTCTTGTATTACTAAATATGTGTGTTTATAATAAGAGTCAACGTTTGATAATAATAATAATAATAATATAGCTATTCGATATTCACTTTGATTTTTTTGAGTTATATATAGCTAACCGTTACAGTTTATATTATTTTAGTTAAAATAAACAAATGACTAGTGTTAAGACGTGGAGGACAATACAAATGTTTTCTTTGAGTACACATCTCACAAAAACTTTCATGGTCAAGCGGGAATGTTAATGAGTATACGAAACTCTAACTTATACCCAGAATCTTTAGCACTTGAAAATATTGTAATTACATCAATTCTTATAAATTTTAAAGCATAGCTTAATAAAAAAAATTGAAGTCATGAAAGTACGTTTGGCGTGTTATTTTTGTAAGAGATAAAATATATATAATTAACCTAAAACCCGATTAAATTGAACCAATTATTTGAAGACATGATCAACACCTTTAGTTTCGTGTTCAATGTTTGGTTTAAAGTTTAAAACCATGTAAACTAAAAGAACTCAACCCATTTGGATAAATCATTAGCGGTAAGGGCAATTTGAAAATACCAAAAATAAATAAATTAGTTTCGGGAAAATGGATGCCAGTTGAATTCGGTTAGTTAACAATATAATGGTTTTAAGGGAATTGCGTGATCTTCTTTAGAATTTGTGAAATTACGTTAAATCATTTCTCGAATGGTGACCTTTTCTCGTCATCAAACTTTCACATACATTAATGAAAACCCCGGTCAAACCATTAAACCGTTTCTTGAATAGTGACCTCCTCTTGTCGTTAGAGTTTAAACTTTGGGAACTAGACAACCAAATAAACTGCTATCGTTGCCGTGTCATAAATTTACAAGAATGCAAGTCATAGAAGGTGATATGAATACGACGTATAAATGTATAATTGAAAGTTTCTCATACTAAATGCAGTTATAAATGGTGATACGTGCTATAGCAACTTGTATGAAGTTTGACACATTCCCATTTAGCTTATCTTAACGACTTTATATTCATAGGGCAAGTGGTGTAGGCTAACAACACTTTACAAACCAAAACAAAGCTAACTGGAAACTGAAATACAAAAAAACCCAACTAAATCTTATTATAATATACAGGTAATTTGGATTGTTACTCATATGACTTCTGATGAAATCTAGATTTTTGTTTCCCGTCTCTCTTTCTAATATTAAATAACTAATTTATTCTATCGGTTTACTAAAATATACTAAATCACTAGAAGATTTCAGTTATATCTTAATTTTATAATTCTTAAATCTTCACTATTAGTAATATTTAATTTTTAAATCTTCATTTTTTTCTTATTTCATCAACGAGTGATGACATATAGTCCATACACCATACAGATGTTCCTAAAAAATGCTTCTTTACAACATGTTGGATATGTTGGATTTATTAAACTGTTCTAATACATGGGTTTCTAGCTTGTCCAAGTTTACACTGTTCTACAATAAGCTGAAATTCTTTAAATCGTTTCTTAAAAAATGGATTAAAACAAGACTAAGTGGATTCTTGAGATTGAAAAGTTACTGAACAATAATGGCTTTTGTTTGGCCCAGACTAGTGAGACACTGAGACCCAATTAGCCCATAGTAATCCAATTTCTCAAAATATGAATTTGAGCCCAAGCTCATGTGGACACTCCAGCCAAAATGGGCCATCTTCCATTTCCCTCGGCCTATTTTGTTAGTCCAGAATCCAGATCATAAACTATTTGATGGTTCCGGCAAGAGGTGAAAATAGAAACCGGTTAACCGATTTTTAACCAGTACTGTAGAAACCACTTAGTAATGATGGTCAGGAACTAGTTTGGACTTTTGAGGCTGGAACCGATGCGTAACCAGTTAACCGAACATAGATTAATACAGATTGTGTTAATAAGTTTAATTTAAATAGGTCGTGGTTAAAAATAAAACCAGTTAAAAATAAAATCAAAGCAGTTATATAGGTTATGGATTTCCCACTCAAAAACCCGTTAGGAACCGTAACCAGTTATTGACAATATCCAATTTTGATTGTTTGATCACTAACCAGTTACGGTTAGTAATCGATTAGCCAAAAACCAATAAATCGATATTTGCACCGCTAATTTCGGCCTTGGAATTGGTTTGTCGAACAGGAGTACTTTATTTTATTAATGTTATTAATTATTAAATTTTATAATCCGGAAATGATTAAAAAGTTGGAACACCAATTTTTTTTCATATATCACTTGTTAAATGAGAATTCATTTAAAAATAAAATATCTAAACAAATCTATTTATAAAGCTTTGACTTAAATATTTATATGAAATATTATCTTTTAGAATCGTTACGGTTGCAATATACAGTATGTATATTAAATTCAAATGACAATTGATAGTTGAAATGTTTGATAATAAATGTTAAATGAATTACTTAATTAAGATAAGATAATTTAAAGTATTAGAAATGAGTTATTATAAATTAAAGATAATATAAAGTATTAAATACTAAGTTTTTAATATTAACTTAGTTTTGAAATTCAAATACAAATACTTGATCATAAATAAACAAATATTAACTTAAACTAATATACAACACTTAATTAACTTGAATACCCCAACACTTCAAGTTAAAACGAAAGGTTTTAGGATTCTCACCAAATCTGAGTTTCGTTCTGATGATGGAATAGAAATGATTATGTAAGTTAGTGATCCAAATGATTGTTAACAAAAATTAAATTAAATTTAAATTTGGATTTGTTTATTTCGGTTGGTGAGGCTTTAAAGGTCTCGCGTAGGTGGATGTGTGGAGCGTGTATGGAGTCACATGCTCTCCGTCGGGGGTGCCATCATGATGACGGGTCGGTCTGGTACAAGTGTGTCACGGGAGATGTGGAGGAATATATAGTGGGGATTGCGAAGCCACATGTTGGGAGGGAAGTTGTCGCGGTGGGAAGGGTGGAGGTGGATGTAGCTCTCCTTGAGCGTGTCTTCACTCTTCCTATTACGACTGTTAAAAACATTCCTCATAGTTGTCGTATGGCTTTTTCCCAAGCCTTAGTGGGTGCTCTGGGTAAGGTGGCGGCTATGCCAGAGTCTGTTGAGGCGTGGGTGAAACTGTTGTTGTTACCACGTTGCACCTTACGAGTTTTCAGACCTTCTAATCGTCAGCAACGCAGGTCTGGCAATAGAAAGTCTGAGCAATGCCGAATTATTCAACGGTCGCTATCCGCTTGGGGTGACCGTGACGGTTTCTTTGAGCTCCTTATATCGCTTTTTAACCAACCCCTAGGAGATGCCCCGGGTGGTGATGCGTTTGTACCCGAGTCTGACAACGCCGGGTTGGGCGCCAATGTTAAACAATGTTTGCGAAAAGTTGCGGACGGGCATTTCACTGCTGCGGTCAAGGTATTATGCTCTTCAGGGGTTGCACCTTTCGGTAAGGATACTTTAAACGCTTTGTTGTCTAAGCATCCCATCATGGCACCTCCGATTATGCCTGCTTCCTTGCTTTCTGAGTCTCCCCTTGTCGTGGACGTTGATAGTGTGCTTGGGTGCATTAAGTCTTTCCCTAAAGGGACTTCGTGTGGGCGGGACGGTTTGCGAGCCCAACACATTTTAGATTCGTTGTGCGGAGAGGGGTCTCCGATTGCGGATGGTTTGCTCAAGGCTATCTCTGCGGTGGTTAATTTATTTTTGGGGGGAAGGTGACCTAAGGTGTTGGCAGAGTTTGTTGCGTCTGCCCCACTTACGCCGTTGCTTAAACCGGACAATGGGATTAGACCTATTGCCGTTGGGGCCATTTGGAGGCGGTTGGTCTCTAAGGTGGCTATGAGGGGTGTCGGGAAGGAGATGGTTAAATACCTCGGTGACTTTCAATTTGGGGTGGGAGTCCCCAGTGGGGCAGAGGCCGTGCTTCATAGCGCGAACAGGTTTCTAAATCAGTTTCATTCGGATGGGTCATTGGCTATGCTTACTGTTGATTTCTCCAATGCCTTCAACTTAGTAGATAGGACGACCCTTCTACATGAGGTTCGGAGTCGATGTCCTTCCATTTCTCTTTGGGTGGATTTTTTATATGGGCAGTCGGCTAGGTTATATGTGGGTGATACTTTCATTAAATCCACCACTGGGGTTCAACAGGGGGACCCTCTTGGGCCTCTCCTTTTTGCCTTAGCTTTGCACCCACTTGTTCACCAAATCAGAGATCGGTGCAAGCTTCTCTTTCATGCTTGGTACTTGGATGATGGCACGATTATCGGGGATACTAGAGAGGTAGCCAAAGCATTAGATATTATCAGGTCTGAGGGGCCTCGTTTGGGTCTTGAATTAAACGTTAAGAAAACAGAGTTATTTTGGCCAACATGCAATGGGGTGAAGGCACAGGAGGGGTTGTTCCCTTGCGGGATTGGAAGGCCGGTGCTTGGCGTGAAACTCCTTGGTGGTGCTGTAAGCCAGGATGCGGGGTTTATCAGCAGTTTGGCTATGAAAAGGGCATCTAGCGCTGTGGAACTGATGAGCTGTCTCCCAAGACTTCGGGATCCTCAATGCGAGCTTCTTTTGCTTCGCTCATGTATGGGAGTCGCCAAGCTTTTGTTCGGTTTGAGAACATGCCAACCTATGTATGTGGGGGAAGCTGTTTCTATATTTGACAATGGTCTTCGAAGGGCGATTGAGGACATCGTGGTTTGTGGAGGTCCGTTCTTTGGGGATCTCCAATGGAGGTTGGCGTCACTTCCGATCCGTTATGGGGGGTTGGGTCTCTGTTCGGCCGAGGATGTATCTACATATGCTTTTGTGGCTTCGAGAGCACAGTCGTGGTGTTTGCAAGACCATATTCTTCGGGGTTGTGATATTCATAGGTTGGACTCTGATTATGGGTGTGCGATGGATCGTTTACGTACTTCACTTCCAGATTTTGATCTTAGCGGGTTCTCTAATAAGGACACCGCCCCCCCTAAAGCCCAACATGTTGTGGCGAGTGCCTTATTTAGTGGAATCGTCAAGAGTTTAGAAGTGAAGTTTGATCTATCCCCTCGCCAAAAGGCGGTGTTTGAATGCCTTCGGGCTCCTCGGGCTCAGGATTTTCTAACGGCTATCCCCATTGAAGGATTAGGCCAACGTATGTCGGGTTTGGAGTATCGGGCTATCCTTAAGTACCGGTTAATGATCCCTATGTTCCCGACGGATGAACCTTGCCCAATTTGTCGCAAGGTCTGTTTGGATTCTTTTGGTGACCATGCGGTGCATTGCAAAGAATTGCCTGGCTTTAAATACAGACATGATCTGGTTAGGGATGTTCTGTGTGATGTTCTTAAACGGGCAGGGATTTCTGCTAAAAAGGAGGCCCCTGTTAACTTTCTCACGGATCCTATTGAAGGGAGGTCTACTTTACGACCAGCTGATATTCTTGTGTTCGGGTGGGCAGGGGGGAAACACGCCTGTGTGGATCTTACAGGAGTGTCTCCTCTTGTTGGGCTCAGGGACCGTGAGTTTGTTGTGGGTCAGGCTGCGTTGAAGGCTGAATCGGGCAAAGTTGTTAAACACGAGAAAGCTTGTTTAGATAATCAACATGTTTTTCTACCATTTGCCTTTGATACATTTGGTTTTCTGGCTCCAGAGGCTGTGAAATTTTTTAGTAGGGTTCAGCGCGTCGTACACGGAACCTCTTCAGCTTCTAGGTCTCAAAGCTTCGTTTTTAGCAGGATTGGCTTTGCTGTTCAAAAGGGGGTTGCGGCGCAGCTTGTTGCCCGTTTGCCTGCCACTTTATTGTAATCGTTTTATAGTAAATTATATAATGATATATATTCTATATTTTCTAAGGATTTAAAATCTAGCCAACCCTCAAATTTATTAATTCATCACAGTAGTAGACTAATAGTTCGATACCAAATCTCTTTAGGCAATCATAGTATTTGTTATTTTTTGATATATTAACTAGAGACTTGAATTATATAAAAATAAAACACAACGAGAATATTACTTTCAGTGAAATAACGTAAGTTTTTAAGCCTGACAGTCTAAATCAAAATTAGTTGTTAAAAAGGTAAAAGAGTGTTTCAAAAACTTTAATCTTGCCACTAAATTCTTACGGACAATAAGTTCAAACTTGATTAAAACAAAAAAGAATTGTCGATCATAACACAAGTAAATTAAGTGTTTATGTAAATGAGTTGAAAGCTTAATGAAATTTTGACAGAAAAATTTGATTACATTCATTTACTTAGAAATGAACAAATGTTATTTCGTTCTTTTATATTCGTTCATTAAAGATCTCGTTTATGTTCATTTACATATTCAATTAATCTTATTTATTTATTAGTTACCAGTAAACTAATGGTTTCTTCGCGCATCACCCTGATCAAATTTCAAAACCGGCCAATCCTTGGGTCATTAACTAAACATTGAGCAAGAACCCATTTGATTTATTCATATATATTCATTCTTTTCATTCATGCACATTCGTTTAGAATAGACAAAATGGCAAAACTCGTCCTTTATGTTTTTACGTTTTTTCAGTGGTGGTCCTTTAGCAAACTTAATGATAGAAAACATCATTTATGTTCAAAAAACCTTGCACGGTTCATCCTTTTCACTGACGAGGGTTAGTTTTTTCTTTAGATCCAGTCATATGCACCTCATGTGAGAGCAAGTTAGTCTTTTTACCCCCTTAGGAGTTATTTGTGTAATTGACTTAAAATTTTGGTCAATAAATGAATAAAAGCTTTTAACCATCATCTTCTTCCCCAAATATTCATAACCCACCATCAAACACCATAACAAAACACCAGCCACCATCCACCAACATCATCATCATCTCAATCTCAGAACCCCAGATCTACCATAGATCTAATCACCGACCTCTCCAAAACAATAAAAATTAATAAGCCGCAAATTCGTCTCTTTTAACATTCATGTGTGTTCCATTAAAATTAAACGAACAAAGCCCGGCCATCACATTCGTTCGGCTAGTTAATATGCATGTCTTTATCAGTATAGTATCTAGCCTCTTGCTTAAACATTTTACAAGTTGATGAAAACATATAAACAATATTATTGAATGCCAAAAGATAATGTTGAGTTGAAAATAAACAATATATGAGGTTGACAATAACACACAACCGTATGAGGTGACCTTTAATTTAGGTGAGGTCAGGCAAGGCATGCAACGTACCCTACGACTTTAGGATTTATAACACGTCCGATCACGATCAATGCATGTTATGTTAACCGGTTAACGTTAGCCACAAGATGAGTTTGTATGGTTGACTGGTTTGGAGACTTGGAGTTAGTAGTTGTAATTATAATGATGGTCATTGGTCAAGCATGGCGTCTTCTAAATTAGGATTTATTGTAGATATAATGTCAACATGGATAAACTAACGATGACATCATTAATAGTTGATATTACTTATGAGCTACTTAATTATGATAATAGTTGATGTTACTTATGAGCTACTAAGATTGAGAGAGTGATTCTTTTTATTTGACCCCTCAAAATCAATTATCATTATTACGAGTATATTTTTAGTGGACTTAGTCCGCTTTAAACCGTGTTACCAAGAAACATGTCAGGTAGGGCATCCCGATTGGATTAACTGGAATGACAGTTTCTCATTTCGAATATGTAAAATCAGAATTTCGATCAAATCACACACCGCAGTATACTAGGTCTTCTAATTCATTAAGAGGTTTATCTAAAAGATTCACAATATAACTAGGAAGACGTTTCAAATACCACACATGCATTACCGGGTATGCGAGTTTGATGCAGCCCATTTGATATCTTCGTATAGTACTGGGGCGTTTTGCCCATCCAAAAAGCCCAAAGCGCCCAGGAACACCGCCTCCCGGGCAATTTGGGGGTGCTTTGGGTTGAAGTTTGATGATGGGCACTATGTGGGAAACGTTGGATGGGTGGAAGAGGCGGAATATGATTGGTGGATTTTTATTTGTTTTTGTTTCTTGATAATTAATACTAATAAAATAATAATAAGTTAATGATTGGTTAGAGTTTAATCCATTAAACCATTTTTTTTGTCAAAACACCCCTATGGTGACGTTGCGTCACATGGTGCAAACGCCTCCATAGAGGCTCCATCTACTATACACGGTTTTACAGGTCATGAAGGAAAACTCCTATTTTTAATCCGAGTTTGAATACCGATGTTATCTTCGGTATGTGATATATACTTGTAAGAATCGAACCCAAAATCTGGAGAAAGCCTTACCGAAACCCATGACCACTTTAAGCTATTTCGTGATGGCCATTATCATTCTTATTAATATTGCATTTTAGGGCATGTGAATTTTTTATTATTTACTTTGAATAAGTTTTTTTATTTGTTTTAGTTATGTTTAAATTTTATATTAAAACTTTAGTTACTTAAAGGCGGCTTGATTCCGAGTTCAATAATCGATTGATTTGATTCCTCTTGTTTTTGTTGGAGGCCTAATTCACAACTCAATTAGTTTAATTTGAAGGCTTGTCGGCTTGATTCTGGTTTTGTTGAACCTATTCTGAAGCTTTAAGGTACACTAATAAGCCCTAATTCTTCGTGTTTTGTGAATTTTGATTATTGTTCTCAATTTTTATACTTAATTTATGTGAATTGTTTGCTACTGAGATTAGATTCTTTGTGAATTTGTTTGCAACTTTTGAATTATAATGTAAAATAGAACTTGAAAGTATGAATAATGTCATTCAAAAAGATTAAACAAACAAAAACGGGAAGCCTAAAAAATTCTTTATTGTTGGTCTATGTCACACCCCGACCAAGGAACATGCCGGGGTGCAACGATTGCTCATAAGCGCATGACACTATTTAAAGCGACAATATTTAACAAACTCATTTCATTTCACAACATCGAAAATATCACATAACCAAATATTCATAAGTCAAATACAACAAAATATAACAAAATATAGCAAATCAAATATTGTTCATTTTTGCTAATATCCTAACGGTATTTGTGACGTTTTCTTCACCGAACTTCAAAATCAACCTAGATGCAAACCTGTAACATTTCATAAAATAAAGTTTATCAACACAAAGGTTGGTGAGCAATTCATAAGTTTGAACAATAGATATATAGTATGAAAAGCCACAAATCTAGTATGCAAGACCATAAATAAAAGCAACAACTTGGATAAATTGACAATCGCTAATCAAATTACGTATTGGAGTCTAACACTAAAAAGTTTTATAAAACAACATATTGGAGTCTAAACATGTGTACGAACCACCGAAACTTTTTCATGTTTTCGACTCAAATAACGATAATAACAAAATAAATCGAGATACAACGTCATGTCAAAACACTAGTCCACGAAATCACCGTAGTTCTATTGTTTTAACACCGAAAATTAGGATGGCGACCGGAACGCTCGCATTCGACTACTTAAAGTATTGACATTTATAACACGATTTATGGCCTAGAAAATGGGCATTATAACTCAACCATCCCAGGTAAGTAAATCACCTTCGATTCTTGGAATCTTTTTGTCAAATGGTCATTTTATAATTTCTCGTTTCCTGTGATGGCTACAAACCCGAAATAAACGCAACCTTTAAGGGATTTGAAACAACGGGATCCAAGTTAATCTTGTAATCCATAAAACACAATGAAAATCTACTTTTTGCGTTTTAAGGTAAGGATACCTTGGAAATACTATGAAAGTGTGTGTATGTGATCATTTAGGATATTGGTGAATTTTAAACAAGTTAATAAATAAACATGCGATATGAACAATTAGATAGAGTAAACACGTATGAACACACGTATAAGACCCTAAGCATAACAATTCTAGGTCGTTACGTCTAACCACCTATCTTAATTGTCATGGCTCTGATACCAATCTGTCACACCCCGACCAAAGGCGGCGGAACATGCCGGGGTGCAACGATTGCTCATAAGCGCATGACACTATTTAAAGCGACAATATTTAACAAACTCATTTCATTTCACAACATCGAAAATGTCACATAACCAAATATTCATAACTCAAATACAACAAAATATAACAAAATATAGCAAATCAAATATTGTTTAGTTTTGCTAATATCCTAACGGTATTTGTGACGTTTTCTTCACCGAACTCCATAATCAACCTAGATGCAAACCTGTAACATTTCATAAAATAAAGTTTATCAACACAAAGGTTGGTGAGCAATTCATAAGTTTGAACAATAGATATATAGTATGAAAAGCCACAAAACTAGTATACAAAACCATAAATAATAGCTATAAACTTGGATAAATAGTTATCGCTAACAAGTTAGCGACACCCAACTATAAGGGGTTGCCAAATAGTTTAGGATTTTATAGTTATCGTTAATTGCATTACGTTAACGACACCTTTCCATGAGGGGTTGCCAAATGGTCTAGGATTTATAGTTCCACCATCCAAAAGCGATAAACACATAGTCAAATAAGCATAGAACACCAAATCGAGCAATTATTCAAGTAAGGTATACAACAACGTTTGTGGTTTAAGACCCAAGTATAAAACATTTAGTTTAGATAATTTGAAATGTCACCCCTAAAATAAAAGATAGAAAACGGGATATGAAGTTACTCACATTCAAGTAATAAACTTGAAAGATTGATTATTTGGAGATTTGCCTGAACGACGAGTTTAACGTATGAAGCCTAAATAAAAGAAAGTCTTGGATTTAGAAAGGTTGTCTTGAAGATCTTTAAATAAAATAATTGTTGCAAAAACTAATCAATTAAAGTTCAAGGTTTAAAATGTAACTATTTAAGAATTTATAATAATAACTCTTTTAAAAAATGTAAGTTTGCTCAAAACCGGGTTAAAGTATCTAACCTTAATATTTACTTAACCAATGTTAAGTAATAAGGTGGGGAAAATGCTAAAATGCAAGTTCCATTAGGCTAAAGATACTAAAACGGGTTTTTAACGAGTGTTCGGGTTGTCGGTTCGGGTCTTGACAAATGGTCAAACCCAAAGTCAACTTTCCAAAATATTAATTGTTATGAGATAACTCATTAAAACATACTAACACTTAACCAAGTATGTAGATCTATTGTTTAGAACTAACAACGCACGTTAAGCGAGTGTTCGGTTTTGTCGGTCCAAACTATGTTATGAGATCAAGTTGGATCCAACTATTCCAAGTACTTAAGAAAATAATTAAAATCAGTTTGTAAACTATTTTTTAAAGAAATATACAAGTCTTGATAGCTAAAACACACTTGTGTGTCTTAAGCGAGTAAATGTCGGTATAGTTCGGTTTGGTTCGGTCTCCATCTCACAAATAGTTCATAGATGGTTTCTACATGCCCAAATATCATAGAACTTGTATATTGGTTTGTAAATGAAGAAAACTTAAATTTTACAACAAAAAAAGTTAACTACAAGTCTTTTAAGCAAAGTTTCGGTTTAGTTCGGTTTCCATCTCCCAACGAGTTCATAGATGGATTCCATATGCTTAATATCAAAGAACTTGTAAAAATGATTTTTGAAACTCAAATCTAGCAATAAACATGTTTAAACAACTATTTTAACCAAACTAGTAAACAAAAGTTCGGTTTCCGGTTTGGACTAGTTTCGGTTAAACCGAGGTTAGTCTTATACAAACCCACACCATGGAACTTGTAAATAAGATGAACAAATAAAGGGTTAGAATTTAGTCATAAGTGATATGTATAATAAGTTATGTGTGTGTAAATATATATCAAGAACACGAAGTCCTCCATGAAGCCTTGCCTTATGACATTCGAAACTTAACCAACCAGAGTCGGTGAAGTAACAAATAAAGGAAACAAGGGGTGTGTATTATATATATGTTGTACCACCATATTCAAGAGTTAGTAATGTTAGATGAACAAGTTAGAATGAAAGACTATAGTTAGTTTGACTTGAGAAGTCAAAACTTCAAGAATACATAAGAAATAACAACCTTGAATCTATGGAGTTTTGAGAGAGTTTTTGGAGATGTAGCAAGAGTAAAATGAAGAAGATGGGTGTGTATATATAGGGAAGGAGTGAAGGGTTGTGTATAAAGATTCTTTTATGGTTTGCATAAAAATGGGTATGTTTAAATGGTTAAACAATGCATAATATAAAAAAAAAACAATATTTTATATATTTTATATATTTTAAATGACAAGATCCAATATTTTATATATTTGAAATTTTCGGGTTACAAACGGGTCGGGTTTACATAACAAAAGTGACCCGAAATTGACGAATGTCACAGTATTCCCTACTTTAGGAAATTTCGTCCCGAAATTAAGATGAAGACGACAATGCAAACAAATGTGGATACTTCTCTTTCATTGTGTCTTCTCGTTCCCAAGTAAACTCCGCGCCACGCCGTGATTCCCAACGAACTTTTACTAACCGAATACGACTACGCTTGGTTTTCTTCTCGTTGCGATCCATAATCTCAACGGGTCGTTCAACCATAATCATAGACTCATCAACATGAACTTCATCGAGGGGTATATGAAGATTACCCTCGGCTAGGCACTTTTTGAGATTCGAAACATGAAATGTCGGATGAACACCGGCAAGTTCTTGCGGTAGTTCAAGTCGATACGCTACTTTCCCAACGTCTTCAAGAATTTTAAAAGAACCAACGAAACGAGGAGTTAGTTTACCCTTCTTTCCAAAATGGACTACCCCCCTTCCAAGGAGATACTCTTAGAAGGACAAGATCGTCAACATTAAATTCGATCGGTTTTCGCCGTTTGTCAGCTTAACTCTTTTGACGATTTCTATCGGTTAGGAGATTTTTACGGATTTGATCAATGACGTCGGTGGCTTCTTGGACCATTTCGGGTCCCGTGATCTGAGCTTCACCGATTTCGTTCCAACAAATCGGGGAACGACATTTACGACCGTAAAGAGCTTGAAAAGGAGCCACATCAATGCTAGAGTGGTAGCTATTGTTGTAGGAGAACTCGATGAACGGAAGATGAGAATCCCAATTCCCACCAAAATCAAGAACACATGCTCGTAGCATATCCTCGAGTGTTTGGATTGTACATTCGGATTGACCGTCCGTTTGAGGATGATAAGCGGTGCTAAGATCGAGACGTGTTCCCAAAGCTTCTTGAAGCGAACGCCAAAAATGAGAGGTAAAACGGGCATCGCGGTCGGAGATGATAGACAATGGCAAACCGTGTCGGCACACGATTTCCCGAACATAGATTTGAGCAAGCTGCTCGACAGAATACTTCTCGCGGATCGGAATGAAATGAGCAGATTTGGTTAATCGATCGATGATCACCCAAATGCTATCATTGCCTTTTTGGGTTTTGGGTAATTTAGTGATAAAGTCCATAGCAATGTCTTCCCATTTCCAAACGGGAATCGGTGGTTGCTCGAGTAGACCAAAAGGTCTTTGATGTTCGGCTTTGACTTTCGAGCAAGTAAGACATTTAGATACAAACAACGTTGCGTCCTTTTTCATAACCGGCCACCAAAAGGTAGCACGAAGATCGATGTACATCTTATCCGCACCGGGATGAACGGAATAGTGCGAATTATGAGCTTCGTCGAGAATACAAGTACGAAGGTCATCGCGATCGGGATCCCACAAACGATTGAGAAAATACAAAAGACCATCGGGTTTGGTTTCGAGTTGAAGTTCTGCTCCACATGACATTTCGTCATACATGTTACCTTCTTCAACGGAGGTGCGTTGAGCTTGAAAGATACTAATTTGAAGATCGGTTTGAACAATGACGCTTAGAAGCAGAACGGATTTAACATTAACCTTTCGACTTAGGGCGTCGGCGACAACATTCGCTTTACCGGGGTGGTAGCGAATCTCGCAGTCGTAATCACTAAGTAATTCGGCCCATCGTCGTTGTCTCATGTTGAGATCTTTTTGGTCAAAAATGTGTTGAAGGCTTTTATGATCGGTAAAAACCACACATTTTGTTCCATAAAGGTAATGTCTCAATATTTTGAGAGCGAAAACGACGGCACCAAGTTCGAGATTGTGAGTCGTATAGTTCTTCTCGTTGACCTTAAGTTGCCTTGATGCGTATGCGATGACTTGACCTCGTTGCATGAGAACACAACCAAGTCCTTGATGGGATGCATCACAAAATACAACAAAATCGTCGTTTCCATCGGGAAGAGCTAGAATAGGAGCATTGCAAAGCATGTCCTTGAGAGTACAAAAGGCTTCCTCTTGCTTCGAACCCCAATCGAAGGGTTGTCCCTTATGGGTGAGAGAGGTAAGAGGCAAAGAGATCTTGGAAAAATTCCGAATGAAACGCCGATAATATCCGGCCAAACCGAGGAAGGATCGAATTTCCGTGGGAGTCGTTGGAGTTTTCCAATCCTTAACAGCCTCAATTTTAGCGGGATCAACATGAATACCTTTGTCGTTTACGATATGTCCCAAAAATTGAACTTCCTCGAGCCAAAATTCACATTTGGAGAATTTGGCATAGAGTTGTTCGTTTCTAAGGAGCTCGAGAATGGAACGCAAATGATGTTCATGTTCGTCTTTGGATTTAGAGAAGATAAGGATGTCATCAATAAAGACAATAACGAATTTATCAAGGAATGGTTTACAAACGCGGTTCATGAGGTCCATAAACACCGCGGGTGCATTTGTTAACCCGAAGGGCATAACCAAAAATTCGAAATGTCCATATCGAGTACGGAAAGCGGTTTTTGGAATGTCTTCTTCGCGAACACGCAATTGATGATAACCCAATCGAAGATCAATTTTGGAGAAACAAGTTGCGCCTTGAAGTTGGTCGAATAAGTCGTCGATACGTGGCAATGGATAACGATTTTTAATAGTAAGTTTGTTGAGTTCTCGATAATCGATGCACATACGAAACGAACCATCCTTCTTTTTCACGAAGAGAACAGGAGCGCCCCAAGGAGAAGAGCTTGGACGAATGAAGCCTTTATCGTAAAGTTCTTCGAGTTGGTTTGATAGTTCTTGCATTTCCGACGGGGCTAGACGATAAGGAGCCTTGGCCACGAGCATCGCGCCGGGCACAAGATCGATTTGGAATTCAATCGGACGAACGGGAGGAAGACCGGTAACATCATCGGGAAAGACATCAAGGAAATCACGAACAATAGGAATATCTTGGATCTTCCTTTCCTTTTTGTCTTTTGTCACCGAGAGAGCTAAAAACGGAACGTACTTTTGGCGTAAGTACTTTTGCGATTGAGCACACGACATAAGATTTAGCCTTCGAGACGTTGTGTTTCCAAAGACCTTAAGAACCTTGCCGTTGACAAGCGGAATGCGAATGAATTTATCAAAACAAACGACTTCGGCAAGGTGCAAAGACAACCAATCCATGCCTACTATGACATCGAAGCTACCCATTTGCATCGGGACGAGATCGATGGAGAATTTATGCTTAGAAAGAATAAGAGAGCAATCGCGGACGAAGGAATTGATGGTAATAGAATTTCCATTGGCGACTTCAACAGAGAACGGTCGGGAAAGCTTAGTTCGAGGCATCGCAAGTTTCGACTCAAATTTCAAAGAAATAAAACTTCTATCGGCATCGGTATCAAATAAAATAGAAACCAAATGATAGTTCACCAAAAACATACCGTTCACAACATCGTTTGCCACTTGAGCTTGATTTGCATTCATCATAAACGCCCGCCCTTGATTACCATGGTTGACTTGATGTGCTTGTTGTGGAGGTGGAGGTGGTGCTTGGATTGTTTGGATGGGTTGGATGAGTGGTGCATTGAGTTGGGGAATTTGGTGTTGGTAAGTTTGAACTTGGTAAGCTTGTGTTTGGTAGTATGGTATGGTTACGGTTTGAGCTTGGTTGGCAAAAGCTAAACGTGGGCAATTTTGGCGGAAATGGTTGGGATCACCACAATTAAAGCAAGCTCGGGGTTGTTGGGGTTGGTTTGATGGGTATGGTGCATAGCGGTTTTGGGCATTTTGGGGAAAATTTCTTGGTTGGGTTGGTGGGTTAGGTTGGTTGGGTTGGTTTCGTTGGGTGGATCGGCATGTGTTGGAGAAGTGACCAAATCGGTTACAAATTGTACAATGGCGACACTGCGAGTTCGTTGGGTGGTGAAGTTGGCAAGTGTTACATAGTGGGGAGTTACCAATATAAGGTTTTCGGTTTTGGGGAAAAGTTTGGGCTTGTTGTGGTGGTTGAGGTTGGGTGACGGCAAAGTTTCGGTAATTAGTCTTGGGTTTCTTGTTGTTGTTGTTGTTGTGTCGGGAGGAGTTGGAGTAGTTTATAGCTTGTGGTGCGGGTTCAATCTTGGCTTGGGGAGCGGGCTCGGTTTTGGCTTTCTCGATTGTTTTCTTGAGGGTTAGGGTACCCTCCTTCACGTGATTTTCCGATAGCCAACCGGCTAACGTAATGGCTTCCTCAAGGTTCGCGGGTTTGCTACTCATGACTGAGTCCCGGATTTTCATCGGTAAACCCCAATATATTTGTCAATTTCACGTTCGGTTGGGGTGACCAAGTGAGGTACAAGAACGCTTAGCTCGTGGAAACGGAGCGAGTAAGCGGCGTTATCACCACCTTCTTGTTTTAGGTCCCAAAATTCTACCTCAAGCTTTTGGAGCTCGTGTTTAGGACAGAATTTCTTCTTCATCAGCGCCTTGAGCTCGGCCCATGGAAGAGCCATGGCCACATCCGTACCTTGGAGGTGCATGACACTACCCTACCATGTTAGGGCGGTTCCCCTAAACATGCTTGAAGCGAAGTTTGTCTTTTTCGCTTCGGGGCATTTGCTGTGTAAAAACACATTCTCCACAGATTCGAACCACTGCAACAACGTAGTCGCACAGTTGGTTCCATAGAATTCGGACGGGTTGGCACTAGTAAATTGTTTAAGCAGGTAGGATGCGGGTTTGGGCTCAATAGGTGCAACAACGAGTGCGGGTTGGTTTGCTTGTATTTGGGTTATTAGTTCGGGAATCACAGCGGCCATTTGCTTGGCGATGATGGCGGCCATACGTCGAGTGGAGTTCTTGCGCGGTTGGCGTCTTAGCGGAGGCATGCTAAAAAATTATAAAGAAAATGGGATAAGTTTTTGGGTAAAAAGGAAATGAATATAGAGGTGTATAAAATAAAATAAGATTTCGATTTTTGATTTGTGAATCCTAGAGTTAGTATGGAGAAGATGTTAGTGTTAGATAAAATATAAAACTTTGTTTATAAATAACAAAACCGAAAACAATAGTAAATGGTTTTTTTTTTTGAGAATTTAAAGCTTAAAAATTTGAGATTTTGAGATTTATAGAGTTGGAAAAATCGTGCATGAACCACCATGACTTGATATTCTAACACTAAAAAGTTTTATAAAACAACATATTGGAGTCTAAACATGTGTACGAACCACCGAAACTTTTTCATGTTTTCCACTCAAATAACGATAATAACAAAATAAATCGAGATACAACGTCATGTCAAAACACTAGTCCACGAAATCACCGTAGTTCTATTGTTTTAACACCGAAAATTAGGATGGCGACCGGAACGCTCGCATTCGACTACTTAAAGTATTGACATTTATAACACGATTTATGGCCTAGAAAATGGGCATTATAACTCAACCATCCCAGGTAAGTAAATCACCTTCGATTCTTGGAATCTTTTTGTCAAATGGTCATTTTATAATTTCTCGTTTCCTGTGATGGCTACAAACCCGAAATAAACGCAACCTTTAAGGGATTTGAAACAACGGGATCCAAGTTAATCTTGTAATCCATAAAACACAATGAAAATCTACTTTTTGCGTTTTAAGGTAAGGATACCTTGGAAATACTATGAAAGTGTGTGTATGTGATCATTTAGGATATTGGTGAATTTTAAACAAGTTAATAAATAAACATGCGATATGAACAATTAGATGGAGTAAACACGTATGAACACACGTATAGGACCCTAAGCATAACAATTCTAGGTCGTTACGTCTAACCACCTATCTTAATTGTCATGGCTCTGATACCAATCTGTCACACTCCGACCAAAGGCGGCGGAACATGCCGGGGTGCAACGATTGCTCATAAGCGCATGACACTATTTAAAGCGACAATATTTAACAAACTCATATCATTTCACAACATCGAAAATGTCACATAACCAAATATTCATAACTCAAATACAACAAAATATAACAAAATATAGCAAATCAAATATTGTTCAGTTTTGCTAATATCCTAACGGTATTTGTTACGTTTTCTTCACCGAACTCCATAATCAACCTAGATGCAAACCTGTAACATTTCATAAAATAAAGTTTATCAACACAAAGGTTGGTGAGCAATTCATAAGTTTGAAAAATAGATATATAGTATGAAAAGCCACAAAACTAGTATACAAAACCATAAATAATAGCTATAAACTTGGATAAATAGTTATCGCTAACAAGTTAGCGACACCCAACTATAAGGGGTTTCCAAATAGTTTAGGATTTTATAGTTATCGTTAATTGCATTACGTTAACGACACCTTGCCATGAGGGGTTGCCAAATGGTCTAGGATTTATATTTCCACCATCCAAAAGCGATAAACACATAGTCAAATAAGCATAGAACACCAAATCGAGCAATTATTCAAGTAAGGTATACAACAACGTTTGTGGTTTAAGACCCAAGTATAAAACATTTAGTTTAGATAAGTTGAAATGTCACCCCCAAAATAAAAGATAGTAAACGGGGTATGAAGTTACTCACATTCAAGTAATAAACTTGAAAGATTGATTATTTGGAGATTTTCCGGAACGACGAGTTTAACGTATGAAGCCTAAATAAAAGAAAGTCTTGGATTTAGAAAGGTTGTCTTGAAGATCTTTAAATAAAATAATTGTTGCAAAAACTAATCAATTAAAGTTCAAGGTTTAAAATGTAGCTATTTAAGAATTTATAATAATAACCCTTTTAAAAAATGTAAGTTTGCTCAAAACCGGGTTAAAGTATCTAACCTTAATATTTACTTAACCAATGTTAAGTAATAAGGTGGGGAAAATGCTAAAATGCAAGTTCCATTAGGCTAAAGATACTAAAACGGGTTTTTAACGAGTGTTCGGGTTGTCGGTTCGGGTCTTGACAAATGGTCAAACCCAAAGTCAACTTTCCAAAATATTAATTGTTATGAGATAACTCATTAAAACATACTAACACTTAACCAAGTATGTAGATCTATTGTTTAGAACTAACAACGCACGTTAAGCGAGTGTTCGGTTTTGTCGGTCCAAACTATGTTATGAGATCAAGTTGGATCCAACTATTCCAAGTACTTAAGAAAATAATTAAAATCAGTTTGTAAACTATTTTTAAAGAAATATACAAGTCTTGATAGCTAAAAACACACTTGTGTGTCTTAAGCGAGTAAAAGTCGGTATAGTTCGGTTTGGCTCGGTCTCCATCTCACAAATAGTTCATAGATGGTTTCTACATGCCCAAATATCATAGAACTTGTATATTGGTTTATAAATGAAGAAAACTTAAATTTTACAACTAAAAAGTTAACTACAAGTCTTTTAAGCAAAAGTTTCGGTTTAGTTCGGTTTCCATATCCCAACGAGTTCATAGATGGATTCCACATTCTTAATATCAAAGAACTTGTAAAAATGATTTTTGAAACTCAAATCTAGCAATAAACATGTTTAAACAACTATTTTAACCAAACTAGTAAACAAAAGTTCGGTTTCCGGTTTGGACTAGTTTCGGTTAAACCGAGGTTAGTCTTATACAAACCCACACCATGTAACTTGTAAATAAGATGAACAAACTAAAAGGGTTAGAATTTAGTCATAAGTGATATGTATAATAAGTTATGTGTGTGTAAATATATATCAAGAACACGAAGTCCTCCATGAAGCCTTGCCTTATGACATTCGAAACTTAACCAACCAGAGTCGGTGAAGTAACAAATAAAGGAAACAAGGGGTGTGTATTATATATATGTTGTACCACCATATTCAAGAGTTAGTAATGTTAGATGAACAAGTTAGAATGAAAGACTATAGTTAGTTTGACTTGAGAAGTCAAACTTCAAGAATACATAAGAAATAACAACCTTGAATCTATGGAGTTTTGAGAGAGTTTTTGGAGATGTAGCAAGAGTAAAATGAAGAAGATGAGTGTGTATATATAGGGAAGGAGTGAAGGGTTGGGTATAAAGATTCTTTTATGGTTTGCATAAAAATGGGTATGTTTAAATGGTCAAACAATGCATAATATAAAAAAACAATATTTTATATATTTTATATATTTTAAATGACAAGATCCAATATTTTATATATTTGAAATGTTCGGGTTACAAACGGGTCGGGTTTACATAACAAAAGTGACCCGAAATTGACGAATGTCACAGTCGATTCGGGTCTTGACAAATGGTCAAACCCAAAGTCAACTTTCCAACATATTAATTGTTATGAGATAACTCATTAAAATATACTAACACTTAACCAAGTATGTAGATCTATTGTTTAGAACTAACAACGCACGTTAAGCGAGTGTTCGGTTTTGTCGGTCCAAACTATGTGTTGAGATCAAGTTGGATCCAACAATTCCAAGTACTTAAGAAAATAATTAAAATCAGTTTGTAAACTATTTTTAAAGAAATATACAAGTCTTGATAGCTAAAAACACAATTGTGTGTCTTAAGCGAGTAAAAGTCGGTATAGTTCGGTTTGGCTCGGTCTCCATCTCACAAATAGTTCATAGATGGTTTCTACATGCCCAAATATCATAGAACTTGTATATTGGTTTATAAATGAAGAAAACTTAAATTTTACAACTAAAAAGTTAACTACAAGTCTTTTAAGCAAAAGTTTCGGTTTAGTTCGGTTTCCATATCCCAACGAGTTCATAGATGGATTCCATATTCTTAATATCAAAGAACTTGTAAAAATGATTTTTGAAACTCAAATCTAGCAATAAACATGTTTAAACAACTATTTTAACCAAACTAGTAAACAAAAGTTCGGTTTCCGGTTTGGACTAGTTTCGGTTAAACCGAGGTTAGTCTTATACAAACCCACACCATGTAACTTGTAAATAAGATGAACAAACTAAAAGGGTTAGAAGTTATTCATAAGTGATATGTATAATAAGTTATGTGTGTGTGTATATATATCAAGAACACGAAGTCCTCCATGAAGCCTTGCCTTATGACATTCAAAACTTAACTAACCGGAGTCGGTGAAGTAACAAATAAATGAAACAAGGGGTGTGTATTATATATATGTTGTACCAACATATTCAAGTGTTAGTAATATTAGATGAACAAGTTAAAATGAAAGAATATAGTTAGTTGACCTTAAGAAATCAAAATAACAAAATGTTGAAGATGAATACTTGGATTTGAGAGAGATTTTGGAGAAGATGAACAACCAAAATGGTGTATGGAGCCTTGCTTTTATAATGGTAAGAGTATGGTTCATACAAATAGGGTAAAGATGCAAGTGATGGTTGAAATGGTCAAACAAGTTTTTGGTAAATGGCAATAATAGTCCCCGAAGTTTGGTTTAAGTCATTTTAAGGAGTTTTAAGGACCAAAAAGAATGTTTTCAAGACCCAACAAGTGTAAAACAATATTGTAACATAAAATCCATCATTTTGATTATATCATAAGCTTTGGTTTACAAAATGGGTCGGTTTACATGATAAACAAATATAAAAACGAATACAAACGAGACCTGAAATTAACGAATGTCACAGTTTAAAGCTCGGGTAAAAGAGGAAAGTTTATATAAAATAGTTTTTGAAATAGGCCCCAACATTTTAGTTAGCTTTAGGCCTCATAAACCGTTGAGCCGGCCCTGGTTACTTTATATAAAGAAAAAAATATTAAGTATTTTAAAGTTAAACAATCAATTAGAAACAACGAACGGAACATGTTTTGATACCTTTTGATCATATTATGAAATTATTTATTTTTAGTTCTCTTTTGGTTGCTACAGCGGGTGCCGGTATCTTCTGATATCGTTGTGAATCAAACTGATGTCAACTAAATTCCTGTCGCGTTCTCGACGTAGCGCACAGGTTAAATACCACTAATTTGGGTCAAATAAAATACACGAACAATCTTGTATTGAAGATGAAACTTGTCCGAAACATATTCTTCTACAAGCATGAACGTGATAATCAGTTGCATGAAAGATGTATCGTCAGTATCTTAGATCATGAATCTCATGATCTATTTGAACCTTTTTCTTGCTTTTTAATCATAAAAATGATTAAAGTTGATCAATGTATATATTAAATTATTAATCTATGGTGTTCCTACTTACCTTGACCTTTTAACATTAGCTTCACGTGAATTCATATGGGCGACAACAAATTTTTGCTGGTTTAATCAATCAATATTGACACTCGAAACACGTACACAATATATTATAAATCAATATTGTCAACATATGGTGTCAATTATAAACTTGGGTGGGAGGAGAATAGGGTTTTTCTCGAGCCGAGCCGAACCGAGCGAAGGCTTGCTCGTTGCTTGGCTCGTTTACAACCGAACCGAACGGCTGAAATTTGAACCGAGCGAAAACTGAAACGTGCCAAAATCGAATCGAGCATTTTTCGATCAAACATTGAGCGATTTCGAGCATTATTTGTTTCTTTTTCACTTTTAAAATTTCAATAAGAAACAAATTTGAAGATTGTAAATAATATATCTATAAATAATTTAGTAGTTTTTAGACAAACGTGTAATAAATTGTAAATTTTATTAAAAATAAGTTTGAAGTGAGATATAATGATCATGTAAAAAAACTTCTAGTATTCTAAAAACTTGAAGCGAACAAATAAAACTACAAAATTACGGAATATGAAAAATTTAAAGGGGTAAAAATAATTGTAAGCTTATATTTATGTGTTTTGTCTATATATTTATATATTTGTTCATATATAATTATATATAAAATAAATGAAAAATATTCGAGCCGAACCGAGCCAAGCGGATCTTTGCTCGTTGCTTGGCTCGTTTACAAACCGAGTTGTGAGAACTCAAAGAAACACCATTAAACAATTTTCTTTTTCATATGTATTATATGTAAGTTGCGTTTACTAAAAAAATATTTTTTTACACTAATCAACTATTAAAACAAGTGTAACAAGTTGTTACGGTACAACATGAATGCGTAACATAACTACATATATAGGATCCTTGTGTGAAGAATTGAAGATATGAAAACGGTCTCTTAAAATTGTTGGTTAGAATTCGTGATGGAAAATCATGTGTATTTTGGACAAGGACTAATTAGAGAGTGAGGCGTTTGTTAGTCATTCGTGACTTTGTGTGATGGCCATGGGTGTCTAGGACGTGTGTCTCTCTGACAATTAAAAACATGTTGACCCCTTAAACATCAAGAAGCTAGATAAGTAGGAATTAAATGTTGACACAACACCTTCATTTATATTACAAGTTGTCAATACTAAATAAATAAAATAAGTCTGTTTTCAATCACGTTAATAACCAAGTACTAAAAACAAAAGTAAGATGGTTACAGGGCCGTCTTTGAGGCATAGTAGGGTAGTCGACGGTCACGGGCCCGATACCCCGCTATGCCCGAAATTCTTTTTTTTTGGAAAAAAAAATTGTATGTATTTTTATCAAAAAACATGTGTATAATCAATGTTTCAACACAATTACATAACCACTAGCTTGGTATAATGGTAAAGGGGTATGACATCTACTCAAAAGGTTGTGGGTTATAGTCTTATTTGAGACAATTTTAAGCTTATTTTTATACAAAAGTTTTTTACACAAATTAAATCATAATCAAATAAGCCCATTTATAATTAAATTATTTAAGCCCAAAAAAATGTTTCCTTTACTTAAGGCCCAAAAAAAGTTCGTCTTTGACCTAAAATTTTTTTTGTCTTTTCGGAGCCGGCCCTGGATGGTTAGCTTCACTGACAGTAATACACAGCCATAAATGTAATGAACTTCTCGTTAATAATTCACAACCATAATGTTAGCAAGTCGTCTCTGATCATTAAGATGATAAAATATTTGATTATAACCAATTAAGTTCCGGTACATTTCTAACAAAGTCACCACGCGTTTTTATAACAGCAAAACTGCACAAGTTTGAATATCATTTATAAAAAAAAAAATCACAACACCGCAACCCAAATGGTTTATATTGTTAGAAATACAAGTAACGCTTAAAACACTTGGTTTCGATTAACTGATTATTTGCTCTTAATCTCTTTAGACACTATAATTATTTATTCACTTTTGGCTGCTAATTTTGTTTAAAATATATACTTAGAACATTGGTATTTTTTCATAACTATTTTTAATCAATACTAAATTTTGTGATTGGCCAAAAGGATCTTTGGCCGCCTGAAGGTATCAATACATGTAAAAGGTATATTTGAGGTTAAGGTTGAGTCTTGAGATAAACAACTATGCAGATTTATAACTAGTATTAGAAGTTGGTTTGTGTTGAACGGTTAACAATGTTGTGGAGAGGTGGTAATATGAATGAGTTTGGTTGGATTGGATGATGGGTTAGAGTCGATTTGGGCCATGATGAATTTTTTTTTAAAAAAAGGGTTAGGATGGATATTGGTAAAGATCGGCAAAGTTAACCCATTTTGACCCAAGTAAACATTAAAATACAAAGTGTTCAAGAACCTCTCAAAAAAATTCAAAAAATCGATAACTCAAAATATAAAAAAAAAAAGTAAAACAACTAAAATGTTTCCCCCATTGGCCTCTCATTAAAAAAAACCCGGTTTGGTCTCGATTCAGGTTCGGTTTTTTCGGTGGGGTTTCGGTTCGGTTTTGGTTCTATTTTTTTTGGCCGGTTTCGATATATGTTCGGTTTCAATGTTTTTGGTTTGTGTTCGGTTTCGATTTCTCAGCTTCTATTCGATTTTGTGGGTTTTGTTTGAAATAAATATGATGGAACTTGTTTTAGTCTATTCTAACCCTTAAACAAACTCATTCTAACACATAACCAAAAGTCACTAACATTTTCTTAATCCATCTAGACCTCTTTGAAATATTCTTTTGATCCAACCTCATCTATTTCAATTTTCAAAGTTATCCATATTAACCTAAAATAATCTATTACCCTAATGCCGTGTGATGGGCGTCTCGTTGCTATTTAAAACATGCTTGTCCCCTTTAAAAATAAATAAATGAACAAGCAGGCATTAGTGATGGCACCATATCACCATTAACATTACAAAGTATTCAATTTGTCTATGCTAAAAATAGTAATTAAGTGTATATTCTTAACACAAAATATTCAAGTACAAAAAACTAAAGAGATGGTTAGCTACATTGACAATGATACACGAATAGAAATGTACTTGTAATGAAATTGAAATACTGATCAGATGGGTAGGATTAGCTACATTAATAGTAATACGGCAACAGAAATGTAATTGGAGTGAAGTCGAGCCATATGAATGTTGTGTTAAATTCATATCATGTTAAAAAAACACTTTCTGTAGGTCCCGAAACCGGATCAAACAACAAAACAAACTAAGATACTAGTTGTTCTTGGATCAACCTCACAACTAGTTGGCGGAAACAACTAGTTGGACCAAGATCTCGGATCTTGTATGTGTGTAAGAGAAAACCGAAACTTGGAAGGAAGAAAGGTGTTGAGAGAGTTTGAAGTTACTTGGATAATATTTTGTGAAAGGGTTGGGTTGGTGTATGAGATACACACACACCTTATATATGTGTGTGTTTACTCTTACACCTCTTCCATTAATAATGCCCAATGGGCTCCAAATACAAGAGGCCTCGGGCCCAATACATACAACCGTAAACTAACAAAGACGTAAACTAAAAAGATACAAATACGAAAGACTCAATTAAACAAAACAGGGCCTTACAATCTCCCTCTAGTCTTTTGGTATTTGTCTTATTTCCTTTTCACCACTCGCATTTGGACTCGTAGTCAAATACACCATTTGGATCTTCTTCAAAAGGTTGCTTTTCAACAAGTAACATGACAAACTTGTTGAATTTTCCAACGATGGCGTCCATATTGTCACGACAGACATACTCGACTGTACATAGAGGCGACCCAATTAGCTTCCTGAGGTCGCGAAGTCCAAATCCAGTCAATTCGTGTTCATCAAAGAACGTGAGCTCGTGACTGCGAGTGCAATGCATTTGAATTTGTTGTTGACTTTGACCTTGCTTGCATGTTTCCCAATATGCTCATGTTGTAGTATTTGATTCCTCTTCTTGATCGACTTCTAGCAGAATCAGCAACAGGAGCGACAACATGCTTGTCAACAATTGGCTCAACATTCTCCCAGTTGGTGGTGTGTCGGGTTCGGAAGAATAGTTGATATCATCATCTTTATTTTCTTCACCGGCTTTCTGAACAGAAGGAACGGTACCTGCATAAGAACAAACGTTAAATAAAAAGGCGAGCTCAGCCTCCACCGCAGCTTCCATTTCCCTCGTTTTCTCAGCCTCCTTTGACAGCTCAACATCAGCCGTCTTATTTTCAGTGGCATCACCACTACCACCACCATTTCCATCATCGTTTCCACCATCACAAGGTTAATCATAACTATCATGCTCGTGATTATCATCCTCGTCATCATTTCCCTCATCATCATCCTCGTCATCACCATCACAACCACAACCTTGTTGCAATAAAGGGACTTGATTAACAAAAGTTATTTACAAAAATAACTCAAGACTAGAAAATTTTCTAAGTATAAAGTTTTCCAATTGGTAGAAAAATGTCCAAGTATAAAGTATTCTAATGAGATGAATTTTTTTTTAAAAAAATTCTAAGTTAAAAGTATTCTATTCAAAGCATTTGAATACAACTCCTTTGAGTACAAATTACTTATCATTTTGAAGATCATTATATTTATAAACAAGTGAATTAGATTACTTTGAACTTAGAGTTTTCGCAAGTCCATTTGAATATTTAGATTACTTTTTACTTAAATAAACTCACATAAACCCATACACATTCCAATGAAATAGACTACATTATACTTAGCCAATTTTTACAACATCTTTATACTCAACCGAAAACAAATCTTGATCTAACTCGAATACACTGTCCACAAAACACATTCAAAGATCCATGAACTCAAATCACAAAACAACTCAATTACACTTTAAAAATCTGTGAACTAGATTACATAATAACTACCAATTTATAAAAAATGATAGAAAATGACCAAGACCAAAGTAAATGACATCTAAAGTGAACAAAGATCTGTTAGAAATAGATTCAAGTCAACCCAGCTCGAATACTCAATGAAACCCGAGAACTCGATTACAAACTGAACACTTAGACTTGATTACAAAAAGAACACTCAGACTCGATTACAATTAACAAAAATAGAACTCGATTACAAAGACCTCAGACTCGATTATAATAAACAAAAACAGTCAACTCGAATACAATTGTCTGTTAACACAGCAGACTCGAATACAATGGAAACAAATACACAGACTCGAGTACATTTAAACAATGGACCCGATTACAAATTAATTGCAGACTCGATTACAATCTAAAACTATAACTCGATTATAAAGCAATGACTTGATAACAAAACAGTAACTCGATTACAATTTTTATTATTTTTTTTATTTTATTTTATTTTTTTAATAAGAGACTCTATTACAAAATAAGAAAAATTTAACTCGATTACATTCTCAAACCCAATGACTCGATTACAATTTGTGACCCAGTCAACTCGATTACAAACAAAGAACTAACAACTCGATTACAATTGAAAAACAGACAACTCATAAACTGTAACTCGATCACAATCCAAAAAAAAAAATCGATTACAATTGAAAACAGAGGCTAGATTACAAACTGAACAAGGAAACTCGAAAACATTAGTAATTGCTGAACTCGATTACAATTTGAAATTAGAACTCGATTACAATATAAATCAGTAACTCGATTACAATTTTAAACACAGGCAACTCGATTACAAAGCAAATACAGACTCGATTACAATGAATTCGAACGCTCATGGACTCGGTTACAATTTTAACCGAATTGTAACTGAAGAGGTATATACCCGCCTCAACACCGAGCGAGGCGGGTCAACCCACAAGATATAGACAAGAGGCTTGAAATCAAGACATTATGAAGGCACAAAGCCAAAACCTATGCGCATGGCGCATATCACATATGCTCAGGCATCACATATGCTCACGCATCACATATGCTCAAGCATATCACATGCTCACGCACCATATATGCTCACGCATATCACATCTGCGCGTGACGCATCCGCGCGTGACGCATATCACATGCTCACGCATATCACATCCGCGCGTGGCGCATATCACATGCTTGTGCATATCACATCTGCGCATGAAACATCTGCGCGTGAGAATAAAGAGAAGACCTCGCGCATCCTCAGGATAGGCGCATATCACACATGCACATAATCAACCTCGTCCTTATCCAAATCAGGATAAGGACAACCTTGATTGTGCACGTCAGACAACCTTCCAGAAGGTATCTTTTTAAGGAATAAGAATATGCTGATGTTGACAGCTGCCAATGAAAGGTGGACAACTCAGCAAAACCCATGTGCAATTAATCAATGAAAAAGCACCAGGTGTCCCAAGGACACGTGGCGCGAAGCAATAGGAGGAGGCCAAAAAGGCCCTAATTGGGTCTGAGCCCAATCATTGGAAACCCTAGCACTATAAATACCACATCAACTCCACAAGGAGAGGTATGCCCTATTACACAGTATTACACATTGTTAAGCAATACATTCCAATTCCTTACCCTCAGATTATTATCTTCTCCTACAAATCTCTTATTCTCACACCGGAGGGTTACCCCAAAGAGGACCCCTCAGTCCCTTTCTGAGGGGTAAGTTTACGGTGCTGTTCATTTTGTAGGTGGAAGAATCCAGATCCCAGAGAACCATCGGTGAAATAGCATAATCACACCCGAGGAGAGTAGATCGTCTACCAGTGAGTCGATCCACGTTTCTTCAGTAACTAAACCCGTGAACTCGATTACATATGAATAAAGACTCGATTATATTTTCAAAACCCGTAACTCAGTCACCACATTCATCTTGTAAGTCGCTTACAATTTGTAATCAATTACAATTTGTAATCGATACAGATTGTAAGCGAATTAAGCCTTCCAGAATTGTAATCGAATCACCAAAGAAGACCATCTGGGTTTTAAGAGACCCTGACACGAACCGAAATAAATCTTGACAAGAAGAAACCTACTGTTGGAAAGTTATCTATGGTGAAGATGATTAAGTGTGATATGTGAGACAAGATCTGTGAGTGTGATTAAAGAAAAATCTGACCTGGGGTATGGAGATGGAGGAGCCGGTGACTGTGGTTTGGGAAGAAGAGAGGGAAAGATGTTAAGAAGTGGATAATGTTTGTGTGGATAAAAGAAAAAGAAAATTGGGAAACTATTTATATAGTCAACCAATCTCCCGACCCCCGAACTTCGAAAATGTTTTCATTTTAAACACACGTAGAATGTTTACTCACCGAATCCAAACACATCTAATATATACGATACAATAATGTCGGGTCAAATTTCACATACTTTGCATAAATGACCTCATTATAAGTACAAAACCCGTTTTAAACGGACAAAAGAAAACTAAGCTTTACATTAAAATTTAAGATAAGTTTAACAAAAATAAGATTTAAAATTTAAAAATTTATAAAATCGGTAAGACAATAACTAAAATTAAAATAAGAGTTAAAAATCAAAACAATAAAGTAGTGAAATTAGAATTAAAAAAATAAAATAAAATAAAAATTAAAAGTTAAAATAAAATAAGAAAAAATAAAATTAAAAGAAATACAAGTTAAACTAATTTTAACAAGTAAATTAAATTAAAATAAAACTTAAAAGGAACTAAAATTTAAAATTAAGATGAAAAAAAATATTATATTAATCATATTAATTGATTTACAAAATAAGCTATTCATACTTGTTTTTGGTGAGAAAGACCACGACATGGAATCATATTGTCTATAGTGTCCTAGATCACACTTATATTTGGATATTATTATGCCAAGAACCCAAAGTCGATTGTAGATATGTTGGTCCACTTTAAACTTAACAAGTATTTTGATTTCATCGTGATACTTTAAGGTATAGTTAGGCACAATACTTGTGTGGTCCCCTGTTAATCCAACGTGTTACATACTCCATCATACCTCGGGCATACTTTGTATTTATCAGTATCACCCCGAATTGACTCCAACCCCCTAATGATTGATCAAAACATTTTGAGCTTCTATAGACTTTTTGCAAACTTTTCTTTCAAACAATATGTAAAGGTTGAATCATGGACTTACTAGCCTTGTTGACTTATGCCTTCATATAAAGTGTTTAGGACTTACTTGTTTGCCCCACGTTACGTGATTCTAATATACCCCTTTTTGTTTGATAAAATTATCAACAATTTTTGTTGTTGATTTTTGAACACTTTTTGAGCATATTGCAGTTTTTCTGCTTTTTCAATAATTTTTGATATTTTTCACAATTTGAAGCTAAAGCAAGAAATAATTTTCCATTGTGACCAATAACTAACGGGCTCGTGTATGACTGACTATTAGGATTTTTGCCTTCATTAATATGACTTATTTGGAGTCGGCAACCACTTCATAAGAGTGTAACCACTAGCAAAGGCAGATATTTAAGTTTATATCATTATGATATTTACTCATTTGTTAAGCCTATCTACACATCAAGCAATGATCTTGTTGGCTTTTGATCTACTCTTTTCATGTGCTATGATTACCTAAGACAATTTTCTATCATTTTCCAAAGGTCGGATCAATTTCTCAAAATTTTCTAATATTTTAATATTATCCGACTCCCTCTAAACAAGAGCTCCCTCTAAGCGAGAGAATATACTTTTAAGACTTTTTCAGATTTTCTTAAATAAAATAAATAACATATAAAATATTTTTTGAAGTCAAGTGACTTAATTTTTTATTTACTTAACAAAAATAAAATCTTTTTGGTGAGCTAAGACTCATTTTCTCTCTCTAAAATTGAGACATATTTAAAAAATATTTACAATTTTATATACAAAAAGATAAAAGAAATTAAGATAAATTGAAATACAAATTAAAAAGAAAATTAAAAACAAATAAAATTAAAACAAAAGTTTCAAATTTTAAAACTAAAAAAATTTGAAAATAAAAGTTTAAAATTAAAAATAAAAGAAAAATTTAAGCTAAATTAAAAAGGAAACTAAATTAAAAAGAACTTAGATAAAATAAACTTTTAAGAAAAAAATTAAAAATAAAATGAAATAAAACAAAATTAAATTAAAATAATTTTAAAATAAAAATAAAGAAAAAAAAAATAAATTTTGTACAAAAGAGATCATGCCAAGTGACTCAACGAGAAACAAAAATGTGGCACGATCAAAGGCTTTAGTAAACAGGTCTGCATAGTTGTCATCAGTATCGACCCGTTCTATTGTGAGACGCTTTCGGTTCAGATAAGAGAGATGCTAAGCAAGTTGTGGCTCAGTTGTTCCACCAAATTGACGTCGTCAAACGTCAGGACTCCATTTAACACTCTACCCTGTTTAGTGATATTTTCACCCATATCTCCAACAAAAGAAACGTATCCTCCATCAAACGGTTTAATGTCAAACAGCAAGGATTCGTCTCCTGTCATGTGTCGAGTACAGCCACTATCCAAATACCAAATACTATTTACATAATGTCTTGACGGACCCTACACATTAGCAGTTTAATTAGATACAGGTTCCCGAGACTTAGTTGTCTCGGGAGGGTCAACCACAAGGTTGTCAAATGTCATTTTCTCGTTGTTGTTTATGAAGTTGTGGGACGTGTCAGAATCAGAAGAACAGTCTTTAGGATTCCATGCACAAGCAGGTTTCCTGTTTTTAAAAGATTTTCGAGACTGTCTCCTTGGTTTTAAAACAACATCCTTAGATTTTTCAATCTTTGGATTTCTTTTCTCCTTTCTTTTTGATAAATTCTCAGACCTTTCAGTCTTTGAATTTCTTTTTGCTCTCTCGTTTTTGGTTATCCAAAAAGAGGTTTATCATTCTTTTTATTTCTGGATCTCACATCCATTTCGCTGACAGAACTGTCAGGTTGGTCATTTCTTGTTCTTGAGCTTGGTTTAGCTCTTGAACGGAATTGATAAAACCTACTATTCGTTTCTCTTTTCATCTTATGCCAGCTCTTGCAATGTCTTGCAAGGTGAGACGGTTTACCACACACAAAGCAAAGTTTTCTTCTATCTTCCCTATAGAAACCGTCAGAATGATAATACAAACAAGCTGTTAGATCTATGACCCCGATCATCAAAAACATTTGTATAGAAAGAGTTCACATAATCTTGTGAATAATAACCATAGTAGCTATTATCAAATTGATTGTATAGTTGAGGTTGATAATATTGATTTGTGGATTGATAAAAATTATTTCTATGAGGTGGCACATATTTACCAGATGTACTTGCCTTTTCCTTTTCAAAACGATTTTCGTTAATTTTAGTTTCCTCAACTTTACAATCTTTTGATGAGCAACTGGGTAGGTTAGTATTCACAGAGATCTTTTAATGCACAGTTCTATCAATAATGGTTTCATCAAAAATAGTTTCACAATCACTATTATCTGAAATAGAAACTTCATTTTCATTTTCAAGAGGCGTGCCAACATGAACACTTTCATCAGATACATCATTGTTCAAAATATTTTTGGAAACAATATTATTACAGACATGGTAGTTAATAGATGAATCAAAAAGCAAGTTTTTATCTCCAAAACCCATGTTTGTTTCCATACACCCATTTTCTTCTACACAACCTGCTACAGAAGATGAATCATTATTAGGATTAACTGAAGAATTATCTGAAATAACAATCTTGGGAGCTGCAGGAACAAATGTCTTTGATATGGGCACATGACCAACACCATAGACCATTTCTTCCTCAGGAGGAGAATTAAAATCAAGATGAGGAACGCTAGTATAGTTATTGTTAAACGGTGGAGGTACAGCAGAACAATCATAGCCTAAACCAGTCTTTAATCTTAATTCCATTTGTGACCCAATAAGTTTATTCAGCTTTTCGGTGGCTAACTCAAAGTTTTCTATGGAAATCTTCTTTTGGGTTAACTCAATCTCTAATTTAACAATTTTGGCGTTTAGTTCAACTACTTGATTTTCATGACGTTTTGCTAAGTTTCTAGCAATTGAAACTTGTTCCCTAAGATCGGCCATATCATTACCATGAGTGTTAATTCTAATAGTGTAAATCTTTGCAGCCTTTTTAAGATCATCATTTTGAACTCTAATGTTATCAATTTGTTCAAGAACTTTAGCATTATGGTTTCTATAATGAAGAAATTTATCAATGCATTCTTGAGAGCAGAGTTTGTGTACCTCGGGAATGAGAGAGGCAGGTGTGGGAATCCCGTCGGTGGTGCTTGAAGAGGTACCAGCCTGATCAGTGAATGCCATCCCCGCAAAGTTCAGAGGATTCTTTAACTCTTCAAATTGATCTTCTTCCCAATCAGGTACAGTTTAATCGGCATTCCTAGCAATCATCGCCTTGGAGTTCAATTCGAAGTTCCCTTTTGATGAGCTTCCTTGATTGATTCTAGGGATCCTTGACTTCGATGAGTAGTTTTGGATGATTCTCTTACCAGACTTCTTAGTACCTTCATTGTCAGACATCTCGGTGATCTTGATCTCTCCCACAGCTATTGGAGGAGTTGTGCATTCACGAGCAAAGTGACCTGGCTCCCCACAGTTGTAGCACCGGAGCTTGTCTTTCTCAAAACCAAGATTCTTCCCATCTTTGAAACTATCCTTCCCGTACTTCTTCATAAAGTTTGTGGCCTGATGAATAGCCATGGCCATCTGATATTTGATATCCATTTTCTTGAGATCATACTTGTTGATCTCGGGAAGATCTCTTTGTTCAAACGATGGAGGAAGCAACTTTCCTTGTAGCAACTCCTCATGACTTGACAAGAAGACATGAATCAAAGCTACATTAGAGTCATCAGTAGGTAGAGGCTTTGAAGCAGTGAAAGCTGGAGTGCTTGGAGTAGGCTTGATTCCATGAGCTTTAAGTGCTTGTGCAACGGCTTGATCAACAGCAGATTGAAAGGAGCTTAAGTTTGCCCTTGATGAAGCTTGAGACACACTAGACGTATTGAAGGTTGAGCCTTGGCTTTGAGCTGTGGTGTTGACTTGACTTATGAATGCAGAGCTCACACCTGTTCCAGTGGCCATACCGGCTTTTGAGAGAGAACTTATGTGATTGTTCATCCTTAACTTCTCATCCATCACAAATGACTTGATAACTGAGGCCAAATCCGACAAACTCATGAGATGAAGGTTGGAAGTTCTCCTGATGGTGATAACGCTGCTGCTCCATGAGTAAGGGAGAGAATTTAGAAGCTTATCGTTAATCTCAATTTGCTCGAATTCAATTTTCGCACTGTTGATTTCTGTAATCAACGTTTCAAATCTTAAGATGAGACTATCAATTGATTCTCCTTGAATGTAGTTAAACATGTTAAACTCTCCCTTCAACATCCCTTTACGGCTGTTTCTCATTTCCAGATTCCCTTCAAACTTGTTCACTAAGGCATCCCATAGACCCTTAGCAGTGGTGTAGTCTCTCAAAGTCAATGCAATTTCTTTTGAAAGAGATACAGTTAGGATACCAAAGGCCTTTTGATCTTCAGCAAGCATTCTTCGATCATCATCATTGTAGTTAGCCACGGTTTTGGGAACTTCACCATCAGTACCGGTTGTCATAGGATGATGTGGACCTTGTTCGATAGGTCTAATAAGATTATAGTCAATGATCTTGAGATAGTTGTAAAATCTCCACTTAAACTCATCAAAATCACAGTCCCATTTCATCAACTTTGGAGGCTTAGAGGTGGTTCCGGCCTTGTTTTTGAACATCACATATTGAACAGCTTCAACACTAGCAACAGTGGAAATTGGGTTTGCCATCTCTTAAAATTCTGCTAAAAAACTAAGTCTGATGTATTCTAATGAGAATTGTATTCTAATCAAGTATGATTAGATTACAATTTCCTTAGAATAAAAATATCACACAATGTATGCTAATGAAAATTGTATTCTAATAAAGTTTGATTATATTACAATTTACTTAGAAAATTTTGGACACAAGGTGATTGCAATTGAGTGGAATGTAAGAAAATTTTGGCTAAGTATTGTATGCGAGTTGGAATGAAGAAAATTTTGGCTAAGGATTGTATACGAATTGGACTGAAGAAAATTTGGCTAAGTATTGTATGCGAGTTGGAATGAAGAAAATTTTGGCTAAGGATTGTATGCGAATTCGAATGAAGAAAATTTGGCTAAGTATTGTATGCGGGTTGGAATGAAGAAAATTTTGGCTAAGGATTGTATGCGAATTGGAATGAAGAAAATTTGGCTAAGTATTGTATGCGGGTTGGAATGAAGAAAATTTTGGCTAAGGATTGTATGCGAATTGGAATGAAGAAAATTTGGCTAAGTATTGTATGCGAGTTGGAATGAAGAGAAATTTGGCTAAGGATTGTATGCTAGTTGGGTTATGAGAATTTGGCTAAGTATTGTATGCTAGTTGGTGTATGCGAATCTGGTGAATAAACTAAGGATTGTATGCGATTTTTATGACCCAAAAAGGTATGTCACCAACTCACTTTCCCACACCTTTATCAAACACACCCATTTGCATGATTAACACAACTTTTCAAGCATTCTTTCACATGCAACATACACAAACACAATCATTCCAAGATTCATACACCAAAACTAACCACTTTAACAATATTGAACCATCTTCTTGAACATGAACACCTTAAATATTTTAAGAACTTCAAGAACACAAGAACCCGAAAACCACTTATTTTCTTCAAAAATCCTTCTTTTCACACACAAGACCAAAATCCAAGGTTGTGACCCAAGATCTACAACTAGTTGAGCCCGAAAGCTCTTATACCAATTGTAGGTCCCGAAACCGGATCAAACAACAAAACAAACTATGATACTAGTTGTTCTTGGATCAACCTCACAACTAGTTGGCGGAAACAACTAGTTGGACCGAGATCTCGGATCTTGTATGTGTGTAAGAGAAAACCGAAACTTGGAAGGAAGAAAGGTGTTGAGAGAGTTTGGAGTTACTTGGATAATATTTTGTGAAAGGGTTGGGTTGGTGTATGAGATACACACACACCTTATATATGTGTGTGTTTACTCATACACCTCTTCCATTAATAATGCCCAATGGGCTCCAAATACAAGAGGCCTCGGGCCCAATACATACAACCGTAAACTAACAAAGACGTAAACTAAAAAGATACAAATACGAAAGACTCAATTAAACAAAACCGGGCCTTACACTTTCTATTTTTTTTTTTTTGAAATGCTCAATATTATAAAAAGAAAAGAGAACCATTTACAAGTCACTAGAGGCCTAAAACATATAAGGAAATGACAATGACAAAAACATCAAGCAAAAAAACTATTACAACCGTTTAAATAGAAAAATTAATGAAATTAAACATGCATCATTTCTCCCATTCCAAATCCGCATGTTTACTCCTATGCTTGATCCACATGTTTACCTTCTAAATGGAAGGCCAACATGTTGTCTATTGGAGGTCGTTTTATGCTCATTTCTTCAGTGTTGTGATACTTAAGCATTTACCACATCTCTTTTTTTTCAGGCTGTAAACCTAGAAAACTTCCTTTCATTTACTAGGGAACTCTGGTTGGTAGCAACATGACCCAGGCATAACTGCATAAGAGACCAAGAGTGGCAATTGATTGTTGAAAGATTTCAAATAATAATAATAATAATAATAATAATAATAATAATAATAATAATAATAATAAAATAGTTAATGTAATTGGAATGAAGTCGAGCCATATTGGCGTTTATAAATTTATTTTTTATTTAATGACAGCTGAAATAAACTTAACTGATATCAACCGAATTCACAACAATGCGACGTGTTGTGCGGTGGTTAATTTTGTTACCTAGTTAGTTTCAAAAGTTAATGATAAAGGAACAATAACTATCTTAAAATTATCCGTTGATAACTATAATAATAATGTTATGTTAGTAATGAAGAGACACGTAAAGCCTAAACCGGTTTATAAGAGTACAAAGGCAGAAGGGGTGCGAGAAAGCTGAATCCGATCAAATAGCCTGAGTCTAAAAATTAATGCCATTAGCCTCATTACAAGAAGAGGATACTTCCTGTAACCACCTCCGATGTGAAAATCAATATGGTAAGTTATGACTATATGGTTGAGAATGGAGAGTATGAATATATCCTTTTAACGTTTGGTGATCAAGTCTTCTATTTATAGTCAAAGGGAATGCAATGTTATAGGCCCCTTGGTCACTGACAGAATATTCCTTTGGTCCCCTGTTTGACCGACGTGGTTGAGGACGCCTTAAGCCGAGACCAAGGCTAACAGTGTACCATTTGTATGTTGGCATCCTTTGAATGGATTATTGAGTGATTGCGCCATGCGCATTTGTCCTATAGCTGTCATACTGGTACCCGCTTATGCCTTCACCGACAGGCGGCGCCTCCTGATTAATCTTCTACATTGTGACCGCGCTGTTGTCCGTTCTTTCTTGTCTTCTGACTAGGGATGGTCTTGTCTTTATATGATGCGCCAGACCTAGGTCACGATCCATTTCTCTTCAAGTAAAAACTTGATAAATGCTAAATAATTTATCAGTGGTGTAAATGGCTAATACCTTAATAAAATAAATGTATTTTTTTTCTTTTATCAAACTTTCAAATGTGTTTTCATATATCAAACTTTCGGCTGTGTTTTCTAATACATTAATCAAAATGTTTTCACGACTTTAAATTTATAAAAGTTATAAACAAAAATAATATTGATGTTATGCATAAATCACAAAAGATATATAAATTAAAATATGTAAGGCCAATATTTGTGACTGGCGATATCAAATTACGAAACCCGTTATATGTTAATGGTCAAGTGAATAATTAAAGCCGACGAGGAAACCAGACACGAAACGAGAGCTTCGGGACGCGCATATAGCTTCAACGGGGAGAAGATCTTCTAGAATGCTAGTTGTTTGGTTATTAATAAGACTTTAGTTGTTAGTTTTATGTGTGTGTTTCTTAAGGTGTAAATCACCCACCCAATGGGAGCTCACCTTATGTGGGTCGGTTCGTTTAATGTATTAATCTTTTACCGATAACGAGATCGTTCACTATCTATATTATCTTTATATTTTTGTTTGGTTGTTTGATTTACCGCACCCGTCTCGACACTTTATCAAGAATAAAATCGTTCGTTTGATCGTTTTGGGACCTACAACGTACTATAAAACTTTTCGATCTTTGAACAAAATCTTAGGTTAAAAAGAGGCTGCACTAATTGGGTACACTCATCATTGTTTAATTCTTTTTTCCCTTATATTGGTATATTTATTATTGCCTCGCACGCCACCTCTTTGTTTTATTTGGTGCCCATTAACTTCCTCAATCAGCTCTTGAATTCTCATCTACTTCCTACGCCAGCAATAAATACTATGGTTTACATATGTTTATGATAAAGAGAAATCAGGAAAGTACCATGGTTTATCATACTATATATTACATTCATTGTGGTTACTTTGGAGAAAAATCACATTATAATCATATGATACATGACTTCATGGTTGTGTGCCTACTTTTGCTTGTTTTTCAGGCTTTCTTCTAAGGGTTACTGGATTTTAATAATATCAACTTTCATTTATTTGCGGCGATTAACCCTAACTCAGGAAATGATACAATCCAAACTTAACTGAAAATTAAATCTGTTAGTGTTTTTATGACGTGGAAAATACGTATCAGATTGTTGGAGAAAATACATTTAAAATTGTGTCTTTTGGTAAACGTTTCCTCGGTTGAGAATCACGACCTATAGGTGAAAGTTGATATTATTAAAATCCAATCACCCTTGTTCTAAGTACATGTGATATGACTCCAAATTACATATGAAATTTATTTTTAACTCATTTTTATTTGGGGCTTTAAACTGTTGATTTTATTGTTGTATTTGTTGTTTATATTAAGAGTATAAACGATATCGAATAGTAGTCTAAACTTGATCGTGTATTAACAGTTGTGATAAATAATGTTTACAAATAACCTGTATTTATAAATCTACCAATCCAAGATCAATACTAATCCTTATTAGATAATATGCTGTTTAAACCTGAAAAAAGTGGCTAATAAATGTCAAAAGTAATACAATGTTTCATATCTCTAGCATCATATAGATAATTTGGTCCCCCATTAGATAATCAATTTGTAATGTCAAACAATCGGTTCGTCAATTTCGCTTCATTGACAGAAGATCAAGATTTCACTGTTCAAAGTTTGTATGTCACATTAAGATAATTTGGTCCCCCAACAGATACTTAATTTGTAATGCCAAACAATCGCTTCCCTTCATTCACGAAAAGATCAAGAATTTACGTCGAAAGTAGCTTTGTATGTCACATTCGCGAAGGTGACATATAAAGCAAATTGCACATATATATATATGCATAGCTGTTTATGATTTGAATTCCTTGAAAACAAACATCATATCATACGCTGGAAAAAGGTTAACGTGATTGAAACGTTACATAATTAATGTCCGCTCCTGTTTCATTCTCGTGATTTAAAGTTTAAACCCCTAAAAGTAAGTTATAATATTTTACCAGGTATTAAACTTTTGGAGGAATTGAAGACAATTATTTTCATACTTCATGTAGATTGGTCATTTCCCTGACAAGATCTTGACTTAACAAGAACCTATGTTTTTATTTTGCCGATTGACCATGTTAAAATATTGACACTGCCTTCAACTATGTATATCAAACTGTATGTCACATCGGATGAGTCATATAATGTTATACGGCTAATAGGATAGATTGAAAAATGTCATACAAGCGGTATGATTTAACCTTCTTATATGACTCATATGTATATTTTTTCCTGTTATTAATTTGACTCGTATGACAATATATTACATGTCATGCGACCCCTATTAAACGTAAGTGGTGTGTGAATATATAGTGTGGTAATTTTCTTTACCCAAAACCATTGGAAACTATTACAAACAAATTTACACACGCATTTTGTTTGAAAACAATTGTGTTTATACATTAACTAAAACTAGGGTATCGTCAAATTTTATGGCTAAATCGTATTTTAAAAACGGTAACATATTTTTCGTAAAAAAATTAGTTTTGGCAAAAGATCCTAACACGTGAATACGATCACAAACATTTTTATACGATCTCTAAGCGGCACAAATCACATAATTCCAACATAAAAAATTAAGAGACGGAGCTTGAAGAGAGGCGATCAAGGAGTTAAAATCAAACAAGAATCGAATGTGGTCAAACCCTAAAAAATTGACGGCACTAAAAGATAAGGCTTGAAGTTTCTAAGTTATCTTTGATCAAATATGTTCATAAGAACAACACTTTGCAATGCTAAAGGTCTGCCACAATGATATATAAAGATGACCTACAAGAGTCAAATTAGCATGAAGTTAAAGTCTTTGTTCTAGAAAAAGTCAATAATGCAGTAATGCTTTAGTTTATTGTTATTTGGTGGGAGTTGAGTGATAGATATCTTTGTAACTAATATTAGTAGGGAATGCAAGCGGTGCACTCCCTTTTTATACAAATAATTTTAGGTTTTCCAAATTACAAACCAAAAACAACATTTTAAACATCATTCCAAACCCTTTCTCTCTCTCTAAAAATGGTGTTTTTCCTTACCATTTTGTCTTCCATCCCTATATTATACATTTTCTACATTGTACTCAATTTTCTTGACACAAAAAGACATCAACATTGTTACTTATTAGACTACCAACTCTACAAACCCTCCGATAACCAGAAATTGTCCACCGAATTCTCTGGTGAGATCATCAAGAGGGCGAAAAACCTCGGCCTAAACGAGTACAAGTTTCTTCTCAAAGCCATTGTAAGCTCCGGCATTGGCGAAGAAACCTACGCGCCAAAAATGGTGTTTGAAGGCCGCGAGGAAAACCCTAGTCATGAAGATGCCCTTGAAGAGATGGACGAGCTTTTCGAGTACACCATCGAACGGCTTTTGCGTCGAACGGGTGTTTCACCATCCGATATTGATGTCTTGGTGGTTAATATATCGATGTTGGCGTGTGTACCGTCGTTATCGGGTCGAATTATTAACAAGTACAAGATGAGGGAGGATGTGAAAACTTATAATTTATGTGGGATGGGATGTAGTGCTAGTTTGATTTCTTTGAATATTATTGAAAGTGTGTTTAAGTCAAAGAAAAACCAAGTGGCAATGTTGGTTACATCTGAATCTTTGACTCCTAATTGGTATGTCGGTAATGATAAGTCAATGATTCTTTCAAATTGCTTGTTTAGAACCGGTGGGTGTGCAATGATTCTCACAAACAAGCCAAGTTTAGCTCATAAATGCATGTTGAAGTTGAAGTGTCTTGTTCGAACTCACCACGGTGCGAAAGACGAGTCATACAGGTGTTGCATACAAACCGAAGACGAATACGGTCGAATGGGGTTTCATTTAGGTAAATCTTTACCTAAAGCCGCAACCCGAGCCTTTGTTGAAAATTTAAAACGAGTGGCACCGAAGATCTTACCGATCCGGGAGCTTCTCCGGTTCGGTATACTTTCCATGATAATGAAAATGGTCCAGAGTGGCCAAAGAAAGTCAGCAGGCTTAGGCTTTGCTAGACCCGTCATCAATTTTAAAGCCGGTGTGGACCATTTCTGTCTCCACACCGGTGGAAAAGCTGTGATTGACGCAGTCGCTCAAAGCCTAAGCTTAAGTGAATATGATGTCGAACCGGCGCGGATGACTCTGCACCGGTTCGGCAACACTTCAGCTAGTAGTGTTTGGTATGTATTAGGGTACATGGAGGCTAAAAAAAGACTTAAAAAAGGTGATAAATTGTTTATGATAAGCTTTGGGGCAGGGTTCAAGTGCAATAGTTGCATGTGGGAAGTTATACGTGACTTGGAAGGAGTAGAAAATGTGTGGAAAGAGTGTAATATTGAAGACTACCCACCACAAACCCTAGCCAACCCATTTTTGGAGAAATATGGTTGGATCCAGGATGAAGATATTGAAACCTTCAAAATACCAGAGTGAAATTCATTTACAGGTGAGGGAAAAAAGGTCATTTTACTTTCTTAATTCATTATTTGGTTTATAGTTAAAGAAAATGTATAATTGATTGTGTGTATTTTATTTTCTTTGTATTGTATTTTAATTTTATGAAATCCAAATTTTAATTTCTATTATTCTTCATTTTATAGGGTTTAATTATTGTGGCTTTCAATTACTTCTCTTTACATAATTGTATGTTGTTAAGTCTAAAAGTTTGAACTAAATTTTTTAAATAGAGTCTCGTTTTTTATATCATTCGGTGTTATATCTTGCACCCACAAGCTAGCAGATTTATTGATTGTTACGTACTAAACACTTTCGAGGAGGTCACCATCCAGAGAATACCTTCATACAAGTATGATTAAACATGAAGTTCTTCTCCAATGCACAAGTAATATGTTCAAAACGCATTTGTGGTATTTGAGGTCAGGTATTCCTTATGGTCTCACATTATCTCTCAAATCCATATTTTTTTTTATTTTAGAAATGTGGAATCTTATAACTAAAAAAAACCAAGCAAAGAACTAGCAAAGGAAAAAAGTCGCATGTACAAAGAAGGTTTTGAAACTACATTTTCTCGAAAACTTACACTTTTAGTTCTTACTATCATACCAAAGAAAAGAGAAATGCACGATATCGTCAAGCAACGTTTGTTTGATGTGACTATTATTTTCAAAAGCCATGTCAATCCTGAATCTCCGTACTGCCCATCGCGTCACAAAATAGTTATATTTTTTTTCTCTTAGGCATAATTTAAAACACAATAATAATTTCTTAAATAATGTAGGGAGTACTAGCTAGAACACCATATATTTAGACTTGTTTATTCATTTTAAAGTACAATAATCAATGCGTTATAATATATAAAAGTGACCAAAAATATAATGCATATGAATAAATCATGAGTTTATAATAGTATTAGATATATTTATGACAAATAACATTAGAAATATTTATAAACATGTTAACTTTGAAATAGATGCATCATTTCTCACACATAAAAGTTTCAAAAGGTTTATTAATTAACACCTTCTAGCCAGCTTTATGTGTTTGGTATATGCATTAATATAGCATTCATATCGTGGGTCCTTCTCACATTCATAGCAATTTATTTTCCGTCATTGTTCATTTATTATTTAGTTTTAACTTTGCTAATCTTGTGTCAACAATGCACATAAACACGTTTAAAACCGTTTGAATTGTGATAAAAACAATCCATACCTACCTCGGAGGTATCGACCGTACTCTATATATACAAGTCTTGTTGATATAAAGTTTACGTAAGAGTCATTCGTAGAAAGATTTTCAAGCTAAAAAACGACTCGTTTATAAAGAAACCCAATGTAGGGACTTAAAGGATGCATGAACACTATTATTTATAGCCAAACCTCATCAAATTCAAATACACACATGAAAGATAGAAACGTTTATCAAATAAATATAATGATGATCAACGGGGTACCTTTATAGAGAACATTTTCACATGGGCTGGTTCACATACGACTTTGATCCAAGAGCTAGCAAATTTGTATTTGAACTAGCTAGATAATGCAAATGGGCTACAAAAGAAGAGTACTTTTTATATATTTCATGTTACGGGACCATAGGTAATGGATGGAAATGTCACAACAATCGGATCATGTATAGGAAACGTCACATTAAACGGTTTACCCCAACCCTTAGGTCTCGATATCACCATGCCATCACCTAGAGCTCTGATTTTGAAGTTTACGATTTTTTTCACAGTTTTGGTCATTATAATTTATTTTCTTTTGATTTAAACAAAACGTGTGAATCATTCATTTGAACAATTTACGTTTTTAGTTAGGTAGTTAATTTGATTCGTTGGTGAAAAAATAAATTTAGTTAGGTAGTTAATTTGATTCATTGGTGAAAAATAAATTTCCGTTTTCAAAAATTTTAATTGATCTCTAAATTTCAAATTTACTTTACAAAAGAGAATGTAATATTCACGTATTCATTATATCAAATTAATATCACATGTTTTCTCAATATATTTCACAATTTCTCCCAATTTGCAAGATTGTGTGGTTTTAACTTTTTACATATGGTGTAGTTTTGTATAGGAAGGCAAGATATATAAATCATCACCCACCAAAAACCTTGCAAGGAGAAGTACAAAGTACAAAGGAAAGTGTAAATGGCATGTATTTTAAAATGCAAACATTTAATGGGTCATGGGTGGTATATGTGTAACATACGATTCATCTCTAGCTAGGTGAGGTTTTTTAACATTTGAATCTTGTTTTTTTCTTTTTCCTACCATAACATTTTAAATATAACCTACTTATCACAACTTGTTTTACCTAATCTCCTTTATTATAAAGATATCGACATATTTTGACCTTAGTTTTTTTTCTCTCAATGCTATATATTTTTAGGATTTTAGGGGTGAGGTAACGTACAATAATCGTTTAACGTACACTACGTACTCAAAATACGTTCAAGGTTAAAAACACTAAAATGTTCAAGCCAAATTCTCAACCATAAAGCGTTCAAGGTCAAACCTTTAAACGTTTAGGTGCGTTTAATTATGGCTTTGTCCCCATCCAGTGTAGCCAGTAACAAACAACGAGTCAGTATAGAAAATATATCGCTTTCATGGAGCATATCTTAAAGGAAAAAAAATCATATCATATATATCAATATAGGTATTAGTATGAATTATGGTTAATGTGCTTTGAGTTGTAACTTATACAACCAAGTGGTTCTTGTCTTCAAAGTGACCTTAATGAATAATGATAATAACGGCACTTTCATTAATATTCATATGAGAAAAAGACCTTACATTAATATTTATGTGAGAAAAAGACCAATGAATTGCAAATGTCTTAATAATAACATAATGGGCCGAAATCTCTACTAAGTCATAATCGATAAAGAACGAGTTTTTTTCCCAAAAGTGGTTTTTTTTCTCACATAAAGTTTTTGCCTTTTAAAAATATTTATTGAAATAATTGATCTAAAAATATCAAAATAGATGTTTTTCTCCACTTTTTATATTTTTAGCTTAAAACAAATTATCCTATTTTTGTTCGTTCTATTCGTAGGTTTGATTTCGGTTCTTCAATCATAGGTTCGAACTTCAAAGGTTTGATTCAGGGACCGTCGGTTTCACACATTTGATCGTTTTGAAGGTTAGAAGGTTAAATTTCGGTTTCACGTAGAACACAAAAAGAAGAACAAGAAAAGCCAAACAATATATGATTAAAATTTAATGAATGTTTTAAGGAAAATAAAAAGGATAAACGATAAACCTAAATAAACAATTATATTTCAAAAACTAACAACACAAAAGTAAATTGATTTGTTAATAAACTCTTTGAAGACTTTCATCTTTGTCATCAATAATATTTAATCCATAAAACTTGGATCGTATCACATAGGTTTCAAGGTTCGATTTCTGTGAAGTGTTGTTTGTTGGACGCAATTTCCATCTTAATAGGCCGGTCACATGTAGGTGACCGGGTTTGACCTATTGGGCCCATGTGATTCATTAATGATGTAGGTTTATGGGGTTGCAAACTTGCAATTTGGGTTTTATTATATTTGGTAATTTTTAGCTAACAAGTTACGTTAGTCTATATAAAATGAATAATGATTAAACATTAGAGATACACGCGAGATGCAACCGAGTTAGGTGTCATCTACAGAAAGTTATGTGCAATAGATGTTTTTGAGTTATATTTCCTCTATATAATATTGAGAGTTATTCAATACTAATTATTGTGTGTTTACGTTTTGGTGAGTTATATCAATTCGTCCTTGAATGTTTATGTGCACGCAGTTGGTTTTGGTTGCTCAGTTGTGAGTTCTGCATTTTAACTTCAAACTTCATAGATGTGTTTCGACCTTCAAACACTGATTCTGCAATCAAGATTCGAGAATATAGATCTGAAAGCCGTAATAATGAAGGTAACATTATGACAAAGATCAGTAGACTTTAAATAAGAAAATTAACTATGAAACAGAATTTAAGGATTGATCATAAATGTTCATGGGAACTGCATGCATGTTTCAGAGAAAAGATATCATGTTCATCATTAATTTATTCTTTGTTTTCTCCGATCTGCATGAACAGAAATATCAGAAAACATTGCATCAAAGAGAACTTAACACCCAATCAAAGTACATTTTTATGAAACCAATTGAACTTAAATATCAGAAAAATGTTTCGTGGGCACATAACCAGTTGTTTCAGTTAAGTAGAAAGTGAAATAATGAGGTAGATCTCGCGAGCGGTTTATGTTTATTTAAATTAGAAGTTTAGTATGATTATCTTTACTAGTTTATGTTTTTCTTGTTCGGAACGCTTCTGGTTGCCTACATTGGCGAAGTATAGTGAGAGCCAGGGGTGGTCCCCCCCCATTGTTTTTTTGTGCAAGTGTATTTACCCGTTTTTCATCCGAATTTTGTTATATGTAGTGTGAATTAAGCCGTTTTCAACCGAAAATTTGAGTCTCCCCCCCCCTTTACGCAGTAGTGTAAATTTACTTGTTTTTCACCCGAAAGTTGTTGTACGTAGTGTAAATTAAGCCGTTTTCGGCCGAAAATTTGAGCCCAGCCCCCCTCGTTTATAATTTTTGTTAAATACATTTTGAATCCCCCCCCCCCCCGGGTGTCTTAGCCCAAGCTTCGCCACAGGTTGCCTATATAAGGCTTGGTAGGGTTATATGTTTATGTATAAGCTTTCGTTTCAGTAAAACAAAAAGAGTCAAACAAGTTGTTCAATATCTTCGTGTTTGGTTTGTGATATTCAGTTGATAATTGTTGTGGATGAGTGAAATTGGAAGGTGAAAAAAATATATATTCTTGATAGCGGTTGTTTAAATCACTGTTACTCTAGAAATATCGCTTTCGGCAAAGCATACTATAGAAAAACCGCATTGTAACGATATAAGTACTATTGTACTAATATCACGATTAACAAAACTCGTTATACGTTGTATGTAATAAAAGCTAGTGTTAGTTGTTTTCCGTTGACCTTAATGATAGGCACTTTCAATAATGTTTTTATGAGAAAAGACCTTTCAATAATATTTTATTATTAATGGGCTTAAAAGACCCACCAATTGCAACTAAGTAAAACATAATGGGTCCGAATCGCTATCAAAGCATAATTGATAAAACAGTACCCTTCTTTAAGTGTGTGTGCGCGCGTGTGTTTTCTGAACAACATTTATATTACACATACAATACGATTAGCAAGTCACCAACACCAGTACAAAGAAAATGAAACTATAAGCCGTATAACGGGTTCGAGAGCCACAAAGCCCACACATGCACTGACCTTTTGGATATGTTGGTACAACATGAGTGTTAAAACTGGTGAAGAAACACGGGTCTACTCCCCAAGTATGGGTCCTAGATCCAATGAGTCAACATGGTAGGATACGGTTAACTGTCAAACGATATGAACCCAATTGTATAAAGTCCAGTGACGAACACCTGCAAAACAGATACCGTGAGCTCGTTACAGGAAGAACAAGAGGGGGGGTCTTCCCGTAACCACCCTCCGACGTGAGAATAAGTACTGTTCTGTAGGAGATAAGCACTTAAGTAAATTGAGAGAGTACTGTGGGAGTGAATGAATACCTCATGGTGATATAGAGTATTTATAGCCGAAGGGTGTAGGAAGGTGATTGGACCAGCTGTCCTTTAAGAAGATGCCTGAATAACCGTCTGGACACGTGTCCGTATGTGATAGGTTCATCTTATACGTTGCATGTGCATGTATAACAACCTGGACACGTGTCACTTTATCATTGGTTAACGGGAGAATATTGGCCATGTGCACGGTTATAACGACCTTGCCAGATGTCACTGGTTGATTGGCCGAAAGATCACGTATTGCTCAAGAAAGCATCTTGGCAAGTCTTCTAGAAGATAATTGGTTATTGACAGCTGTCCCGGGGCATTTACCTCGTGGTTATTTACGCGGAAGGATATTCCTTCTTGCGGATGCCCTTTGAGGGTGCTGTGATGCTTCTGCATGCGCTATGAAGGTGTTTCTTCCTCAACTGATTATGCGGGTGGTTTATGTGTCCCGCGGGTGCCTTATGAGGGACTTCTGATTGACCCGTGGGTAGTCCTTAAGGGTATTTGGGTCTTTTTGGTACCCTACCTCTAAAAGTCCCCCAGTCCAGTGTTTCTTCCGTGTGAAGTATTTTATGCGGGTGAAATTCTGGACTTAATGTGGATTTGGGGGTTTTTGACCTTACGAGTTGGTGGGAAATATCTTTTGTTGTTGTGGATAATCATGAAAAAGGACAAGTTGACCACTCGCAGGCGCGTGTGCAGGTGACAGGACGTTTATGATCCTTTCCATGACAGACACTTGCTTAACATCGCGGATAGTTGTTCCAACACACCCCTTGTCATCATACAAGGCGTTAAGAATAGATCCAAAATCTGAAAAACAAACGCAGAAATTAAAATAACAGAAACTTTGGAAGACCACCCAAAGAAAATCAATAAAACTTACGGCCGTTCGGCTCAACGAAAACAGGCTCCATATCGGGAGCAGGCCACAAGCGACTCATGCCTGCCCACACGAGAGCTTCTTCAGGAAGTGCTCGCATCGGTGTAGGCGGAGTAGTAAGTTTACGAAACCAATCACGCTTCTCATAAGCAGCCGGCGTGATGTCAATAAGAACGTCGTTTGGAGATCGACGAACCATGGCCTCCGGTATCATATCCTCGGAGATCCAAAAGAACTTCCTCTTCCAGTCCTTGGAAATTTCTTCAATAACGTTACCGATAGTCCATTCCGGCTCCGACGGGACGATCCTCATTCTTAGTGATGACTCTGCCATCCTCGAGGAGGAAAGCTCAGATGATGCTTCTGAGGTTTCATCTGTCTATCCTTTACTAGCAGAGCTTTACCGGAAGAGGCCTTTCCAAGCATCGCAGGCGAGTGATGCGGGTACTAGTGCTTCGGATGCTGGGAAAGAACCGAAAACGAAGAAACGCCGGACCCATCGTCCGTGGAAACCACTACCGCCCAGCCTTTCAAAACGACTGGGGGCAGTGACCGGTATGTTCGTATATGTTAGCTTTTTGTTGTATAAGACAATGGGATCTGACTTTGATTGTGCTATGCAGATCCGTCCATTGTTAAGGGTCACACATTTGGTAGGCTATCAACGCCGAAACCAAATGTTGAAAAGCAACCGTCTCCTCCTCCGGAGAAAGAGGCAGAGAAGCCTGTTACCCCTCCTGTTGTAACGGCTGTGGAGGGGTCTAGTATTCAACCGACGACTGTTGGGCCGTTGGATTACCTTTTTGAAGGCGGGGACGGCACTGGTTCTCAACAAGATAACCCTGAAGTCACTACAGAAGGCTTCAAGGCTGATGAACCCCTTACGCAACCTGCCCAGCCATTTTACTCTACTTCTTCGCCCTTTGTGTTGGGCGGGGGAGGTGAGTTTTTCTTTGGACCATGTGTCCATGATATTGGGGGAGGTTCATCACGGGGTGGCCCTCAACAATCTTCTTCTACTCCTGTTCGTCTCGGGACTTCTAGTTCCCAGTACTTCGAGAACGTTCAGTTGGGAGGAGACTATGATTTGTTTGTCCCGTCTTGGGACATTGTCAATGGGTCGCGGGTTTCCGACCCAAAAATTTGTATGAGTTTTGTCGAACATTGCATGCCACCTGCTGAGATAACACATCAGAAGACTCGCTCCCGCCAAGAGCTTCATACAAATTTAGCTGTTTCCTTGACGAACAGCTTGGCTTGTAGTCAAGAAATCTTGCGGGAGTGGCGGACAATGGGTGGGAAGCTCGGTGCGGCTTCCGAGGCCGTGAAGGTTGCGGCAAAATGGAAGCAGGTCGATGTTGAGGCTGCACTCAAGCTAGAGAAAGACCGAAGTGCTGTTGCTGCCAAGAGTTAGAAAGAGGCCTGTGAAAGATCTAATGCCACTCTTGAAGCTTCTCGAGCTGAAACTCAAAGAAAGAAGGACGAATTGGCGCGGGCACAGGACGAGGTGTCTCGTCAGGACGCACAGATTCAAGAGCTCGAGGAAGCGTTGAGATTGCAAGGGGAGCAGTTCAAGCTTAAGGATAAGACTATTGTTGAAATGCAATCTGCATACGACTCTCTTTTGCAGTCTCACACTGAGACAAACAACCAAGCCTCCGCCGAGTTACAGGGGCTCCGTGATAGGGCGGAACGTGCCGAACGGGAGAGGCAGTACTTCCTCAACCGTGGCCTTGACTCGGTAAGATTTTCTTCGTATGCTGCTTTATCTATGCATTTTGGGTTTCGTGCTAACATGTTCTTTACGCTTTTTGTTATCAGGTCATTCGTCATATCAAGAGGAGCACGGAGCTTACCGATTGCTTCGTGAACCTGACTGCTGCTTCGTCATATCAAGGCGTTGGCCGGGTGAAAGGTTTTGATGAAGGATTGGCGTTTGCCCAATCCGGACAACCTATTGAGAGTCACCCGCTCTATGGCCTCGACGCGAAGCAGGAGTTGAATATGCGGGTTCAAGAGTATGATGACCTTGTCTTCCCGCTACAATATATGCTTTCGGAATTTGCTTCATCTGAAGATGGTGTGAATCAATTGCGGGTATATATTGATGACGAATCTGATGATGATGAGTCCGATGATGACAATGCGGAAAATGTGGCTCATACTGCTCTGGAAGATACAACGCCTCCTAACCCATAGGATAGGTGTAGGTGTTTAAAATTTTGGCTTGTAATTTCTTTTCATGTTTTTTGTGATCACTATTTTGAATGAAAAGAAACTTTATGTTGATAATATCTTTTGTGAAATATCTTGTCTTTTTGAATTTTTGTACTTGTGCAATTTGGATTGAGCTGATGACGTGGCAGAAATAGGGTATAGGCGACGGTTGACGAGACGTGTAAATCGTCCACTTGACAGCCTGTATACACTTTTTCGAATCTCTCGCCTGACGTTTCAGCCATCCTGTGGCCCGGATTTTTCTCTTTCCTCTGTTAGTCAGACGGTCGCATTAACTGCGATGGGTATAAATAGGCCTTGAAATCTTCAATCCATTCTTATCACTTACATATTTTTTCTCTTACTCATACCAAAGAACTTCTTCTCTCGTATATCCGTCTCATATCATTACCATAAAATGGCCAGAAGAAAAATCCTCCCGCTATTACTGAAGTCGGGTGTGATATTAAAGAGAAAGACTTCGAGGACGTTAAAAACGTGTACGGCTTTCCTCCTGAATGGGAGGCTGAACGTCCGTCAAACGGAGCCATTGCAACGGCGCCTCCAGCGAGGAAGATGGTTGTTTACTTGGACCATTTCACCACCGGGAACTTCCAGTTGCCCATAACCAAGTTCGTGCGATCGGTCTTGACGGCGTATGGGATTCATTTACCCCAAGTTCACCCTTTTGGGATGCTCAGGATTCGCCACTTCGATTCTGCTGCCAAGCACTAACTATGATCCTTCCATCGGCATGTTTGCCGTTTTCTACAAAATGACTTTCTAGGAAGGTTGCTATAGTTTTGCTACCACCGGGAAAGGGGTTATTGGCTATGAATGCCTTCGCAGCATTCATGGGTGGAAATCCAAATTTTTCTGGATTCGGGAAGATGTTGTCCCGTTCACTATGACGCGGCGAAAAGACAAAGATGAGCTGCCGAAAATTCTTGCTTCCGAGTATAAAGGGCATGCTTGGTACCTAACTTTGACCAAGACTCCGACATCTATGCGCCCTATTCATGAAGGGGCGATGGTTCATGCCAAGATGAGCCGTTTGTGGCCATTTCCGGCTTTGGAACCGTATTACGAGAATCCGGATGGAAGTAAGTTTGCATTTATATCCTTCCGGTTGTTCAACTTACATTGTTTGACACGTTCTCTTTTTCAGGCGAGGGTTCAATTCTTTCCACTCTTATGGACAAGGTGGGTGGCATGATGGTACACCGCCCCATTACTCAACATGACGTACCATTTTTGGACCGCACGGAAAGGAATTTCCTTTTTTCCACCACCCTTACTCCGGAACCGATTGTCTCCGAAGCAATGTATGCCCAAGGTGAGGAGTTTGTCAGAAAATGCGAAGGTATTTTTCAACCTCGCCCTGTAACCGCCGTCACCTCGAGCGGAGTGATAGTTCTTCTGACATCCAGCGAAGAGTCATCACTCTGTGAAGGGGGTTTGCCGATAGGTGCTACTAACCCTTCATCTTCCACTGTAGGTTTGACCCGTAAGCACGACCTAGAGACCACCGCTGATCCACCAACAGGTGAGGAAGGTGGTCCTCAATCCGTCGAGGGTGAACCTCAAGTTTTGGATGCGGGTACTTCTAAGGCTGCTGGCAAGCGGAACGTGCAGCCTTCCGATGCTGCGCCTAAGAAAAAGAAGAAGAGGGAGGAAAAGACCCAGGTTCTTGACTTGGGTGCTCGCCTTCGAGAGCTGTCTTCCCGAGATGCTTCCAAAGGTCAGGTTTTAAACCATTATGGATATATTTTGACCTTGTCACTTACTGATAGCTAAGAAAGCTTTGCCTTGGAAATTTCAGGTTTCAAGGATTCAATTATTGTACCACTTCCGACTCCGCCAACCTCTCCATTCAACACTGTTTAAGAGCCGATCAACCTATCAGACTCTTCTCGGATCAGGGAAAAAGAGGTTGGTGAGTTTGAGCAGCCTCCCACATCTCCACCCCATGATGAACACAATCTCCAAGATCAGGGTGGGGTTAATGTGTCTAAACACAGAGGGCAAACTTCCTCTTCTCAAACGGGTGAAGATACTGTTCCGCATCATCCCCGATGGACGTTACGGCGGAACTCGGTACTGAATGATGCGGATGTTTGCCAGGAATATCTCGACGAAAGTCTTCCTCATGCAGAGAAAGAACAACAACGTCGCCGCGTCCGCAAAGATCTGTTCGACTCCAACTCTTATCATGTGGCGAACGCTGTGTCTACCAATCAAGAACTTCACCGGGATTGGTTAGCTATGAATGATGAGTTGGAGGAAACCGAGCGGGACTTGCTTGATGCCAAGAAAGAGGCTCTCAAGGCATTAACTGATGCTCGAGACAGTCATCGAGCTATGGAAGTGGCGAAAGCCGCACAGCTTGCTGCTGAGGAAGCTAAGGTCGCTCTTCAGAAACAGCTAGACGACCAAGCTGAGCTGATTAAGACCCTTCAAGCCAACTCAGTTGTGACATCTGCCCCGATCCGACCCGACCCAGGTACCCGTTTCTCCGATCCGATCTCTTTCTTTTATGATTTAATATTTATTTATACTTATACTTTATTTTTAATGATAATGTTTTCCTTCCCGCCTCTTTCTCTCTCTTGTCGTCGTTCCGCCCTTACGCCTTGAACCCCTTTTTCTCTTAACTCTTTGCTTGTCCTTTGTTTCTTCCCGCCTAAGGTTATCTGCGCAGCTCCACGCGCCAGACTCCTTACAAGGAAGCCTGCGTGTTGACCAGCTGTTCCAGCGATGCGCGAGACGAACTCTTCTCGCCGCGCGCTAAGAATTGTAATTCTTCTCGCAGCGCGCTAAGAACGGTAGTTCTTCCCGCGACGCGCTAAGAATTGTAGTTCCTCCCGCGGCGCGCTAAGAAATGTGATTCTTCCCGCGGCGCGCCTTAGCTTTCTCGCGCTAGACTTATCTTTCCTTCTGTTTAATCTAGCCATTTGTTTTTGTGTTGTCTTATCTTCTGTGCTGTTGACCTGACCTGTCTTATGTCTGAAAAGCCACTTTTGGCGCAGCATGCGCACCAACCCCATTGGTTAACAGAAAAAGTGACTGACATTATCTTTTGAGATCTGCTTTTCCATGCTTGACCAGTACCTTTATTTGACCCGCCCATGCCTGTTACTGTTACCTGTCAGCTTTTCCCTTGTCCCCTGCAGCTGCCATATCTTTCCATATCTTTTGCTTTTGTTTTCTTATGCTTTTTGATATCTTTTGCTTTTGGAATCTTTTACTTTTTGGAGATCTTTTCCCCTTTTCTAGGGATTGTGTTCCCTAGGGTTTCCTTATAAATAATAATGTTATTTTCTCAACACATCACACACAAACACTTAATTTAACCTCCTCCTTGCTCTCTCTGCCGCCTCCCTCTCTGCCTCCGTCTTCCTCCCTGTTCTGCCCTGCTTTTCCGGTAATATATATATACTATATATAATAATTTACTTATTAATTATGCTAACTTATAATCATGACTTAAAACAAATCATTAAAACAATAATCTTATATATAGGTTAACTTGTGCTTGTTTAAAGTTGATTCTTGCTTTATCTTACATCACATCGTTTATCAGGTGAATAATCTCGTACCTAATCCCTTTTTATTTTTAATGTTTTGGGATGTTCATGTGTTCATACAACTTAGAGTCTTAAACTATTTATGAACTTTAGTCGCGCAGTATCCCATGTGTTGAGGACGTAGACTTGGCTGTTTATTTGTATGTGTGGATCATTAACCGTCTTGTCGGTCTATTCCGCAGTTTTCATGGTACCATTAGATGAACACGGGAGAACAATCGTTTATGATTTCTCTTTTGTTTACACTTGCACAGTTTTCTTGTTTTATGCTCAATTGGGAGCACAGATTGACTATGAGCTATGAATCTTAGACTTGATCCCGATCTGATTACACCCTTGTTGAAAACCAGACATACACATGTTGCGCGCAGATTTATTGTTATCTATGTATTGTATTAAACTTGATTTCTCACCAACACGCAAGTGTTTGACGTTTATTTTAACACATGTTCAGGTTTGCAGTAGCTGTTTTGGAGCTTGTGGACACGTAGGACGTTTTTACTTTTGGACCTAGATTAAAATGTATCAAGATAAGTTATTGTTGTTCGAATATTTTGCCTTATAATATAATGAATTATGTTGCTTTATGTTATCTTGTGTATACCTTGCGCGTGCGCAAATGAATGTATTTATTAAATATTGACACCCAAATAGTGTCACGAGTAATGAAACAATATGTGGCGCCCCGATGTATAATCCGCCTTTGGTCGGGGTGTTACATCAGTAGCCAAGGACAAGCGTTTATCCGACCTTAATGCTAAGAGTCGAGACCAAGCGCTGGAGTGTGCTAATCATAAGATGGATCTTATCCGAGCTCGACAAGAAATGGCTTCTGTCGACGGCAATTCCCAAGGTACTAAATCTTTTGCTGCCATAATTCATTTACACGTGTATGTTTTCATACAGAGTTTTATGACTTAAACAGGTTATTACTGATGTTCGGAATAGTGACGACCTTGGAAACTGTGTCGCAATACTCCTCCATTCTTCCGAACAAGCAGGCCGGCAAATGGGTTTTGAGGAAGGCTATAATTTTGCTTCCGAAGGTAAAGTGCCGGAGGAGTATGTCTTGGCTGGTGTGGATACCGCTTCCATCCTTATCGAGAAAACCAAGGATTATGACACTCTGAAATTCTCCCTCTCTGATCATATATCGGAGCTTGCAGATAAGGATGATGCCATTGAGCAACTAAAGGAGTTGCTGGATCTTGAGGAAGAAGAAAACGAAGGAGCCGAAGATATTGCGGGAGGCGAAAATGTCGCCCCATAAATGTACTTTCCTTTGTAAATCTTTCTTCCTGTTTTGTAATCTCTTTTGATCAATAATAAGAAGTATTTGTGTTTCTCCCGGTGCACTTTGTCTTATGCACTATAATAGAAAACACTTTCCTCCACACCCAATGCCCCTCAGACAGACGAACCCTATATGCTTCTAGTGTCCTGGAATCTAGAGCGCTTACATTGTGGAATGGAGTAGCTCATGCGCGTGGCGCAGAGGCTGCTACCAGCATGCTCTGGGAGGAATTTAAGGATCTCTTGACGCGAGAATTCTGCCCTCCCAACGAAGTAAAGCGCCTGGAGGAAGAATTTTGGAACCTAAAGCAATACAGTGGAGAAGCGCGCGAGTACGCGACGCGCTTCCACGAGCTAAGCTTACTGGTCCCTCACCTTGTTACCCCTTCACGCCGAGCAATCGAGAAATTCCTTGGGGGTCTCCCCATGGAAATTCAAGATTCTGTATGGGCCAGAAACCCAGCAACCCTCTCTGACGCCATCGAGTTGGCCGCTGTGCTCAGCGACAACCATGTCAGAGCAGGAACCCTGTTCCTGCGGGGAGCTGAGAAGACCAAACCCACCAAGACTGCCCCTGAACCAACAGAAACCAAACCAGAACCCTCAAACCGTAACAACCTCAAGCGCAGGCGCAAAGCCTATGCGCTTACCAGCCCGCCCATTGTCCAGCAACCCATCTACCAACCTCCAGTTTACGCGCCTAACCCACTGTCAACCTACCCAACACCTCCTGTAGTCCATAACTATGCCTTAACCAATCCGGTACTCCCTGCCCCGCCAACTAAGAAACCTTACACAGGAAACCAACCCTTTTGCCCAACCTGTAGATTTCACCACCCAACCCAAACCCCGTGTCGACTTTGTCACCGATGTGGCCGCGCTGGTCACATGGCGGAAAACTGTAGAGTTCTTCCCGCCAATCCAATTGCGCCGACACCACCAGTCTACCCGCAGAACCCACAACCAACCTACCAAAACCCACGACCCAGATCGTGCTTTAACTGCGGTGATCCCAGTCATTTCCGGAACGCGTGCCCGAGACTACAAGTGCAAATCACACAAGCGAATCCGGTGAACCAGATTTCGAACCAAGTGACGCGCGGACGAGCTTTTAACATAACCGCGCACCAAGCGCAAGCGAATAATGACGTAGTTAATGGTACATTTTTGCTTAACGGATTTTATGCTTCTGTACTTTTTGATAATGGCGCCGATCGAAGTTTTATTTCTCGCGCGTTTGAGCAGAAGCTTGCGCGACCGCGCGATAACTTAAAAGAAAATTTTTCAGTTGAATTGGCTAATGGCGAAACTGTTTTAATTAACTCAGTGATTAAAGATTGCACGCTTAACCTTAACAAAAACGATTTTCTGATCGACCTCATCCCCATGCCTCTTGGAAGCTTTGATGTTATTATTGGTATGGACTGGCTCTCGAAGAATCGCGCCGAAGTTATTTGCGCCAAGAAGTTGATTCGCATACCTCGAGAAAATGGTGATCTTCACATCTACGGCGAAAAACCCTCCAGTGGTCTTAAACTTATGTCTTGCGCCGAAGCCCGAAGGCTCATGCGGAAAAGGTGTATTGCATTCTTAGCCCATGTGGTTAAACCCGATGAAGGAAAGAAGAAGCTTCGCGATATCCCCGTTGTGCGTGATTTCCCTGAAGTTTTTCCTGATGATCTTCCTGGTATCCCTCCCGCTCGTGAAGTCGAGTTCCGTATTGATCTTATCCCTGGTGCTTCCCTCGTAGCTAAATCTCCTTATCGTCTTGCACCCGCTGAAATGCAAGAATTGGCAAGTCAACTTCAAGAGTTGACCGCTAAAGGATTCATTCGCCCTAGCTCTTCGCCCTGGGGTGCTCCGGTGTTGTTCGTTAAAAAGAAAGATGGTTCGTTTCGCATGTGTATTGATTACCGCGAGTTGAACAAACTCACCATTAAGAACCGGTATCCCTTACCGCGTATTGACGACCTCTTTGATTAACTCCAAGGTGCCTCTTGTTTTTCCAAGATTGATCTCCGCTCTGGCTATCACCAGTTGCGCATCCGCGATGAAGATGTTCCGAAGACTGCTTTTCGAACTCGTTATGGCCATTTTGAATTCTTGGTCATGTCCTTCGGTTTAACTAACGCACCCGCCGTTTTCATGGATCTAATGAATCGGGTGTGTAGGCCTTTCTTGGATAAATTCGTGATTGTGTTTATCGATGACGTTCTGATTTATTCTAAGACCAAGGCCGAGCATGAGCAACATCTTCGGTTGGTGTTGCAAAAGCTTCGAACCGAGCAGCTCTTTGCCAAGCTCTCCAAGTGTGAATTTTGGTCGGATGAAGTACAGTTTCTTGGCCATGTTGTGAACAAGATGGGTATTCATGTCGACCCATCCAAAATTGAAGCAATCAAGAACTGGATTACGCCATCTTCTCCTACCGAGATCCGTTCCTTTCTGGGCTTAGCTGGTTATTACCGGCGCTTCATTTCGAACTTCTCGAAGATCGCATTGCCTTTAACAGCTCTGACGCACAAAGGTAAACCGTATATTTGGGGCTCGAAGCAAGAAGAAGCCTTTCTGACGCTCAAGCGTTTGTTGTGTGAAGCTCCTGTTCTTGCGCTACCTGAGGGTAATGATGATTTTGTCGTGTATTGCGATGCATCCAACCAAGGTCTCGGTTGTGTTCTTATGCAACGAGGCAAGGTTATCGCTTACGCATCAAGGCAACTCAAGGTTCATGAAAAGAATTATACAACTCACGACCTCGAACTAGGCGCAGTTGTTTTCGCCTTGAAGATCTGGAGACACTACCTTTATGGTACTAAGTGTATCCTTTACACTGACCATAAAAGCCTTCAGCATATCTTTGACCAAAAGGAACTTAACATGAGGCAACGCCGATGGAACGAACTCATCAGCGATTACGATTGTGAGATCCGGTATCATCCTGGTAAGGCTAATGTGGTAGCCGATGCGCTCAGCCGAAAACCCTGCCAGCTTAACTGTATCTTGCCGCGCACGCAGCTTCACTTCGCGCCGATTCAAAGCAACCTTGAATCGCGTATTCGTGACGCGCAGCGCGCATCCATCAGTAATGGTAACCTTCGCGCCGAGTTAGCGTGTGGCGCGGAAGCGCACTTTGTCCCTAATCTGAGTGGAATTCTCTGCTATCTTAATCGCATCTGGATTCCCTTTGATGAGAATCTTCGCGCTGATATCCTGAGTGAAGCGCACAAATCTCGATATTCCGTTCATCCTGGCGCCGATAAAATGTACAAGGATTTGCGCATTACTTATTGGTGGCCCGGTATGAAGAAGGATATTGCTGTGTTCGTAGCTAGATGCCTGACTTGTTCTAAAGTAAAAGCTGAACACCAACGCCCATCTGGTTTGCTCGAACAACCAGAAATTCCTACGTGGAAATGGGAAGGTATAGCAATGGACTTTATTACCAAGTTACCTTTGACAGCAAGCAAACATGATAGCATTTGGGTAATAGTGGATCGTTTGACTAAGTCTGCTCACTTCCTGCCCATTCGTGAAAACTACCGTGTTGAGCATCTCGCGCAGCTTTATGTCAAGGAAATTGTCTGCCGCCATGGTACTCCTTTGAGCATCATATCCGATCGCGATGGCCGTTTTATATCTCGCTTTTGGAAATCTCTCCAATCTGCGCTAGGAACTCGCTTGGACATGAGTACGGCATATCATCCTCAGACTGACGGTCAGTCTGAGCGAACTATTCAAACTCTTGAGGATATGCTCCGATCTTGTGTTCTTGATTTTGGAGGTAATTGGGATTCACACCTGCCTTTGATCGAGTTCTCTTATAATAACAGCTATCATTCCAGTATTGGTATGGCCCCATTTGAAGCACTTTACGGTCGTAAGTGCCGCTCCCCGATTTGTTGGAGCGAAGTGGGTGAAACTCAAATCACAGGACCCGAACTTGTTCAAGAGACAACCGATAAAATCGCCAAGATCCGTGATCATCTGCTAACTGCCAGAAGCCGACAGAAGAGTTACGCAGATCGCAGGCGAAAGCCTCTCAAATTTCAAGTTGGTGATCTTGTTCTCCTCAAAGTGTCGCCTTGGAAAGGTGTTGTCCGCTTTGGGAAGAAAGGTAAGCTTGCTCCTCGATATGTTGGGCCATTCAAGATTCTCGCGCGTGTGGGAAAAGTTGCCTACAGACTTGACCTGCCGCCCGCGCTCAGCAATGTGCATCCAACGTTCCATGTATCCAATCTCAAGAAGTGTTTAGCTGACGAGAACCTTCACATTCCACTTGATGAAGTTCAAGTTGATGAATCTATGCATTTCGTTGAGAAGCCTGTTGAGATTATGGATCGCGAGGTTAAGCAAACCAAGCGCAGTCGCATCCCTATCGTGAAAGTTCGCTGGGAGTCCAAGCGCGGAGCCGAGTTTACATGGGAAAGGGAAGATCAAATGAAGATCAAGTACCCGCACCTGTTCTCTGCGCAACCTACTTCGAGATAAATTTCGGGACGAAATTTCTTAAAGTAGGGGAGACTGTGACATCTGCCCCGATCCGACCCGACCCAGGTACCCGTTTCTCCGATCCGATCTCTTTCTTTTATGATTTAATATTTATTTATACTTATACTTTATTTTTAATGATAATGTTTTCCTTCCCGCCTCTTTCTCTCTCTTGTCGTCGTTCCGCCCTTACGCCTTGAACCCCTTTTTCTCTTAACTCTTTGCTTGTCCTTTGTTTCTTCCCGCCTAAGGTTATCTGCGCAGCTCCACGCGCCAGACTCCTTACAAGGAAGCCTGCGTGTTGACCAGCTGTTCCAGCGATGCGCGAGACGAACTCTTCTCGCCGCGCGCTAAGAATTGTAATTCTTCTCGCAGCGCGCTAAGAACGGTAGTTCTTCCCGCGACGCGCTAAGAATTGTAGTTCCTCCCGCGGCGCGCTAAGAAATGTGATTCTTCCCGCGGCGCGCCTTAGCTTTCTCGCGCTAGACTTATCTTTCCTTCTGTTTAATCTAGCCATTTGTTTTTGTGTTGTCTTATCTTCTGTGCTGTTGACCTGACCTGTCTTATGTCTGAAAAGCCACTTTTGGCGCAGCATGCGCACCAACCCCATTGGTTAACAGAAAAAGTGACTGACATTATCTTTTGAGATCTGCTTTTCCATGCTTGACCAGTACCTTTATTTGACCCGCCCATGCCTGTTACTGTTACCTGTCAGCTTTTCCCTTGTCCCCTGCAGCTGCCATATCTTTCCATATCTTTTGCTTTTGTTTTCTTATGCTTTTTGATATCTTTTGCTTTTGGAATCTTTTACTTTTTGGAGATCTTTTCCCCTTTTCTAGGGATTGTGTTCCCTAGGGTTTCCTTATAAATAATAATGTTATTTTCTCAACACATCACACACAAACACTTAATTTAACCTCCTCCTTGCTCTCTCTGCCGCCTCCCTCTCTGCCTCCGTCTTCCTCCCTGTTCTGCCCTGCTTTTCCGGTAATATATATATACTATATATAATAATTTACTTATTAATTATGCTAACTTATAATCAAGACTTAAAACAAATCATTAAAACAATAATCTTATATATAGGTTAACTTGTGCTTGTTTAAAGTTGATTCTTGCTTTATCTTACATCACATCGTTTATCAGGTGAGTAATCTCGTACCTAATCCCTTTTTATTTTTAATGTTTTGGGATGTTCATGTGTTCATACAACTTAGAGTCTTAAACTATTTATGAACTTTAGTCGCGCAGTATCCCATGTGTTGAGGACGTAGACTTGGCTGTTTATTTGTATGTGTGGATCATTAACCGTCTTGTCGGTCTATTCCGCAGTTTTCATGGTACCATTAGATGAACACGGGAGAACAATCGTTTATGATTTCTCTTTTGTTTACACTTGCACAGTTTTCTTGTTTTATGCTCAATTGGGAGCACAGATTGACTATGAGCTATGAATCTTAGACTTGATCCCGATCTGATTACACCCTTGTTGAAAACCAGACATACACATGTTGCGCGCAGATTTATTGTTATCTATGTATTGTATTAAACTTGATTTCTCACCAACACGCAAGTGTTTGACGTTTATTTTAACACATGTTCAGGTTTGCAGTAGCTGTTTTGGAGCTTGTGGACACGTAGGACGTTTTTACTTTTGGACCTAGATTAAAATGTATCAAGATAAGTTATTGTTGTTCGAATATTTTGCCTTATAATATAATGAATTATGTTGCTTTATGTTATCTTGTGTATACCTTGCGCGTGCGCAAATGAATGTATTTATTAAATATTGACACCCAAATAGTGTCACGAGTAATGAAACAATATGTGGCGCCCCGATGTATAATCCGCCTTTGGTCGGGGTGTTACATCAGTAGCCAAGGACAAGCGTTTATCCGACCTTAATGCTAAGAGTCGAGACCAAGCGCTGGAGTGTGCTAATCATAAGATGGATCTTATCCGAGCTCGACAAGAAATGGCTTCTGTCGACGGCAATTCCCAAGGTACTAAATCTTTTGCTGCCATAATTCATTTACACGTGTATGTTTTCATACAGAGTTTTATGACTTAAACAGGTTATTACTGATGTTCGGAATAGTGACGACCTTGGAAACTGTGTCGCAATACTCCTCCGTTCTTCCGAACAAGCAGGCCGGCAAATGGGTTTTGAGGAAGGCTATAATTTTGCTTCCGAAGGTAAAGTGCCGGAGGAGTATGTCTTGGCTGGTGTGGATACCGCTTCCATCCTTATCGAGAAAACCAAGGATTATGACACTCTGAAATTCTCCCTCTCTGATCATATATCGGAGCTTGCAGATAAGGATGATGCCATTGAGCAACTAAAGGAGTTGCTGGATCTTGAGGAAGAAGAAAACGAAGGAGCCAAAGATATTGCGGGAGGCGAAAATGTCGCCCCATAAATGTACTTTCCTTTGTAAATCTTTCTTCCTGTTTTGTAATCTCTTTTGATCAATAATAAGAAGTATTTGTGTTTCTCCCGGTGCACTTTGTCTTATGCACTATAATATAAGTGCCTATCCGAAACGTCGGTTTTGTCAATAAAAGATTACAACTTAACAAAATAACATGGAATTGACTGGACATTTCTCATATATTGGGCATAAGCCTTCTTAGAAAAATAAATTACACAATTACTGTACGATGTGGGCGCGCAGGCCGAAAATAAAAGACAAATAGGAGCACTACATATAGCATTTCTTTAGTTGTGCTGCATTCCATGTCCGAGGAATCTCAGTCCCGCCTAATTTCTCCAGCTTGTAGGCACCTTTGGTTAATACTTGTTTGATTCTGTAAGATCCTTCCCAAGTTGGGGCTAACTTGCCTTGAGGCTCCTGTCTGGATGCCTCGTTGTTGCGGAAGACAAAGTCTCCCGCATCGAATTTGCATTCTTGAACCCGCGAATTATAGTATTTTTGAAGCTGTCTTTTGTAATTGTGCTCGCGGATCGATGCTAATTCTCGTCTTTCTTCGAGCAAATCAAGATTCATCCGAAGTTCGCGATCGTTATCTTTGATTAACAGAACCCTCGCGGATGGGATCCCGATTTCTGCCGGGATCATGGTTTCAGTGCCGTAAGTTAGGCTAAACGGCGTTTCTGAATTACTAGATTTTTCTGGGTGCGGAAGGCCCAGAGTACATGGGGTAACTCGTCAACCCAGCCGGTCCGTTTAGTACCCAACCTCGCCTTAATTCCTTACTTGATAGTTCTGTTGGTCCTTTCGACTTGACCATTTGCTTGCGGGTGAGCTACAGATGTGAAAACTTGGGTTACCTGAAGTTCTCTTAACCATTCTTGTAATCCGCTATCAGCAAATTGGGTCCCATTGTCACTTACCAACTGTTGCGGGAGGCCAAACCAGTAGATGATGAATTCCCAAAGGAATTTCTTAACACTTGATGCCGTTATTGAGGCGACTGGTTTGGCTTCTACCCACTTGGTGAAGTAATCAATGGCCACTATCAGTAACTTGACTCGTCCCGGGGCTTCAGGGAAAGGTCTCATAAAGTCGATAGCCCACTTCTGGAACGGCCAGGAAGATGTTACCGGAATCAGTTCGTTCTTTGGACGCAAGGTATTTGGGGCATGACGCTGGCAAGAATCGCACTTTCTGATTTCTTGCACATCGTCTAAATGCATTCCAGGCCAGTAATACCCTGCGTTCATGATTTTTGCAACTGTCATTCTTGGACCCGCATGAAGTCCACAAATACCTTCATGAATTTCCCGGATGAGGTAATTTGCGTCTTCCGCGTCCACACAACGTAACAGCGGACCAAGAAATGATCTTCGGTACAAGATACCATCAGTCAACTGGTAATTCAAAGCTTTGTGTTTGATTTTTCGAGCTTCAGCTTTCCCAGCTGGAAGCGCTCCGGAAGATAGGTAAGCTTTAATTGGCGTCATCCATGATTCGACGCCTGTTTGAATTACCAAGACTTGATTCTGGGGAACGGATGGATGGTCTAAGACTTCTACACGAATATCTTTGGCAAAATGCTCAAAATTTGTTGAAGCTAACTTGCTAAAAGCGTCCGCCGATTTGTTCTCACTCCTTTTAATGTGAATAACGTTGAAGGAGGTAAATTGGCGAATCAAGACCCTCGCTTGTGACAAATAAGAAGCCATGACATCGTTTTTGGCTTCATATGTTCCATTTATTTGTCCCGCAATTAGCATAGAATCCACGCGTGCTTCCAAGTGTCTCACCCCAAGCTTTTTCGCTATCCGCAAGCCTGCCAAGAAGGCTTCATACTCCGCCTCGTTGTTGGTACTTTTGAAGTCCAATTTGATGGCGTATGTAAATTCATGTCCCTCGGGATTGACTAGCCTTAGGCCAGCACCACATCCTTCACTGCTCGAGGCTCCGTCCGTAAACAATGACTAAATTTGTACTTGTTCCGGAGGTGCTTGGGGTTGTTGTTCAATCAAACACTCTTGTTCTTTGTGTTGTGGAACTTCTATGACAAAGTCATCCAACACTTGTGTAGGTTCCCAGCCGGATCTACACGGAATATCTCGTTCTACGTAGGTGCGGAATCCCTACGTAAAACGTTACGAGCGTAGAAGACGATATACCTTAACACGATCGAACACACGTTACAATAAGCAAAGACACGTTGTATATTGCAACTGGAAACACGTGATATCAATCACTGATTACACAACTCGTAAACACGTAAACTAAAAACTTCGTTTCTAACTCAGCCGTAACCTAAGGCTATATAACCACGACAACTTCGCCTGGCATGTTCAGGCAAAGTTGTCACTAACTTCGCTTATCTAACAAGTTCGCCTATATCAGCGAACTTGTTAGCTAACTTCGCTTAATACAAAATACAAATCTAAACAACTCGATTACAGACACTATATACTGAACTACTGACATCATGTACCAACAGACTCCCCCTTGGCAGTAGCTTCAATCTTTATCTTCAAACACGTGTCTTGTAATCTTCAACAATCTTGTATCTTCATCTTTAAGCATGAACTCCTTCACGTACACAAACTGATACAATTCTTTGATATTTCTTCGCTTCGTCTTTCCAAGAAGGAATATAAAATATCTTCTTCTCATTCAGCACCTGCAGATCAGCTTGAGACAAGTTCACTAGATGCATCGGATCATAGACTCTCAGCAGCTCTTGTTCATCTTCGTCTTCCATTACTGCTTCAGCTGTTTCACAATCTACATATGTAAGGCCCCAAACCCGGTGACCCTACTTTAGCGTCGGATTTACTCATAAACACAGTTCTTCAAATCAGAGTTTATTAAAACTTTTCGCGGAATATAAAACATCAATCATTTGTTACAAAACATTAAATCTTTTCTTTGATACCATAACACAAAACTTTATATTTAAAACATCTTTACTTCTTTCTTCAGATGCCAGCCGTTCAATCCATGCCGTGTGTCATCCTCATGCTAACTCTATAATCAGCTCACCTGCGTGCATACTAAAAGTCAGCTACGCTGAGTGAGTTCTAGTTAATCGAACGCCATACAATACATACACATACACACATATCCGTAGATACATATCCATACTTCACTAGTTACCCTTCTGTTCTACATACATACTTGCTACCATACATACATACATATCTACAATCACTAACCTCAGTCTACCGAGAGTACGTTCATAGTTCACCGTCTATACCTGTACTCAAGGTCGTGAACACGTACAAGGTTCGCAGTCCTTACCTATGTTCACCATTTATGGTACGTACAAGGATCGCGGTCCTTCCCTATACCATAGTACATCCACAACACGTACAAGGTTCGCAGTCCTTCCCTATGTTGCAACCTAATTCATAGCACGTACGAGGTTCGCAGTCCTCCCCTATGCTACAAAATCAGCACGTATAAGGTTCACAGTCCTTTCCTATGCTGAAATACATCCACAACACGTACAAGGTTCGCAGTCCTTCCCTATGTTGCAACCTAATTCATAGCACGTACGAGGTGCGCAGTCCTCCCCTATGCTACAAATACAGCACGTATAAGGTTCACAGTCCTTTCCTATGCTGACGCCTATCTACATTACGTATAAGGTTCGCAGTCCTTATCTACGTTTACATATATCATCTACTTCACGTATAAGGCTCGCAGTCCTTAACTACGCCATCACCAGCCGAGTCTATGTCCGACAGAAGCTAGAGAGATTTGCCATCCTAACTTACTATGTCGAACGTAGAACTCACATGCCATTCGTGTACCTATATACACATACTTACATTATAACATAAGAACACTCTAGGCATTCTTTACCTCATTCATTTAACAACCATACCCCTTGTCGTTACGTGCAATATCCGAAGATCGTTCACGCCCCGACAAGTATTCATTTGAAATATTCATACATCTTCGATATATAATATGCGTACCTTTATTTTTAACCTGACAGTACGCGCAATATCCGAAGATCGTTCGCGTACCGACAAACAATCATTCATATCTATCACACATATCACATATGACATACACTTATCACTTAGGATAAATGTATTAACAACACATAGAGTATGCACACAGCCCCGAAAACATAACAAGGAATGGGGCTAGAAACTCACCTGAACACGGTTACGTTCACCGTTAATCGTAATCCCTTTCTTCAGCTGTGCACGACTGACTGTATAACAAGTACACGTATCAAACAACTATCACTACTCATATCATCTTTCCAGTCTTAACTACTACCCACAACGAACGGGGGTCCGGGGGCAACGCCCCTGGCAGCGGGGTCTAGGGGCGGCAGCCCCTAGCAGGGTCCAAGGGGCAGAGCCCCTGGCTGGGGTCGAGTTGCCAGGTCAGCTTGGAAAAATTTTATTTACATTAACTGTCTTAACACATTTTCCATTAGGTTTTTAATTTATTTTCTAAGCGAACTTAACTTTAGGCTAAGTTAAACCTTAAGCGAACTTAGCTTTAGGCGAAGTTAAACCTTAGGCGAACTTAGCTTTAGGCGAAGTTAAACCTTAGGCGAACTTAGCTTTAGGCGAAGTTAGACCATAGGCGAACTTAGCTTTAGGCGAAGTTAAACCTTAGGCGAACTTAGCTTTAGGCGAAGTTAAACCTTAGGCGAACTTAGCTTTAGGCAAAGTTCATCAGGCGAACTTAGCTTGCAGGCGAAGTTCATCAGGCGAACTTAGCTTGCAGGCGAAGTTGTCGTCTGCAGGTTCTGTTCGCTCTTAAATCCTTCGTTCCTCAACCAAATAACTCGATTTAGGTACCCATGGAATCGTCTGACCAGCGCCTACAAACCCCAACTATCAAATCGACCTAACATCGATGTTTAGAGGGTGCGATTTAGGCATATAGGTTACGGGTCCTTTTTATCAATCGATTAACCCATCAAATCATAACCATTTTCAGTAAGTTTAGCTTTGTTGGATTCGTTTTTACCATACAAACTCAGATCTACCATTTCTCAAATCAAACCGAACCTATACGAACGATTTCTAACCATAAACGTACCTTGAACGAGTCGAACTTACGAACACGAGCTGGTCTTGTTGCTTTGGTTCGTCACGACGATCTAGCACCAACTAACGTTTACTCTCTCTCGGATCCTGCTCGTTTATGGTGTGTGTGTTTTGAATGTGTAGAGATTAGAATGGAAAGAGATGAGGTTTAGGGTTTTATGGTGGTTTAAGGGATATTTATATCCCTTAAAGCCCATGGACCTAAGGCCCATTCTCATTTAACCCATCTCAATTAATCTAACACTAGCCCGACTCATACCAACTCCTACTCTATTATTTATTTCCTGAACCCGAGTCAACTTTCCCTCTATTATTAAGTAATATAATTAATATCATTTTGGAAATTTCGGGATGTTACAACATACCACCACTTCAGATCCTTCAGCACATCCTTGGGCATTTGTTTCATCGGCACTTCTTTTAGACACCGGATCGGCTTATACTTCATAATCATCCAAGGCTTGCCATCTGCTCTCATCCCTCTATCTTTGTCTTCAATGAGTTTTCCCTTTTGTGGTTTCAACAGCTCGAACTTCTTCTCTTTTATACTTTCCTTCCAAACAATCTTCCCAATGACTCTAGCCATGTTATCATCACTTCTGTTTATTAACCCCAATCTGGCTAAGTCTTTCACTTCACATTCTGGCAATGTATTCAATGACCTCAACAGCCTCTTGAAGTACTGAACACCATCATAACTCTTAATCACAAAGAGCCTCAACTGCTCATCATATATCCAGCATATAATCCCCTTTCTCGCTTCAGCATAGCCTCTAATGTTGTAACTCTTCTTAAACATAGTAGGGACCGCCGGTTTCTTCGTTTTTACAAACCACTGAGCATAGCCTTCTTTCCATCTAGGCTGCTCTTCCCATTCATTCTCATCATTTCCAATCTCTTGACTCATATCTGTCTTATCGACTTTCGGAATCTCATGCTCCACATTCTCTTCTACAATCTCTCCCTCTTCAATCTCATTATCAATCACAATCTCTGCACCAAGCTTCTCTATCTCATCAACTGGTAATATATCATCCCTACGTAAATACTCATCATCCATCTCCTCAACATCCACGACCACCACCTCATCACCTGTACCGCCCGCTGCACTTGACTCCCCCTGAGTTGTGGAAGTCCCAAGAGCTTGTTTAGTTCTTGGCAACTCTCCACCTGCACCTTTCGATGCATTGGGATCATCGTCTCGATCATTTCTCTTCTTAGTCCTCAGCTCATCGCCCTTACAGCTCGTCTCCTCCTGAGATGCCAAGAACTCCTTCAAAGCATCAATGATTTTGCCATGTTCAACCAGCAGGGACGACTGTATCTGATTCTCTGCAACGAGGCGTTGAATAGCATGGGTCTGGATAAGATTCACCCTTGATTGTTCTGCAACGACCCGTTCAAGTGCTGCTATTCGTTCAGAGTCTGATAAGGTTGCATCGAAATCAAACCTCAGATGTGATATGTCTTGAGTGTACTGAGGAGGGATTTCCAATGTAACCGGGACCTCAGAAGTAGGCGTAAACGTTACCGCATGTGGTATCGTAACTGATAACCCTGCCGTGGCCACAACTGTCGACTCAATAAATCTTGCCACGACCTCCGTTGGAGTAAGAGTTGGAGGCGACAACGATACAATCTCAGGAGCCGAAAGTTGGAATGTAGTGGGTGGGAGGCTGAATGCAGATGAGGTAGCCACCACGGGAACATCCGTGGCGTTTGGCCTTGTAACTTGTAATGATGAAGGGACCATTGTCATACCGGACAGTGCTGGTGGAGTGAAACGTACCACCCTTGAGCTCTCACCAGCTCCCGAACCTGCACCTGCCCGTTCCCTTCTTGATCTCCGGATCAACTGTTGCACTTCTTCCTCATAATATGACTCGCTGTCATCATCAGTTCTCTTCCTTTTCCCATGAGTTCGTTCTTGAGTTACCAAAATTCGTCTCGCTTCAGCCAACTCATCTTCAGAATCAGAGTCAGCCACCATTGTAGCTGCCCTAGTCACATTCGCACTCGAAAATCTTTCAAATGATACTTGCACATTTTCTTCAGGATCAACCCGATCCATATCAAAGAAGCCTTGACCACCAAATGCAGCATCAAGGTCTACATTCTCCTCCGGTGACACAACAGTAGCAGCAGGTATAGCTTGAGGTGCTCCAGCCTGTTGTGGTGCCGGGTCCCGAAACTCGTCCCCACGAGCTGGCACATACTCCGGGTTGATCAAGTACCCAAATAGTGGGGTATGTCGAGGACGGAGCTCAGGTTTGCTCCTCGCACTAGAAGATCTGCATTGGGCGAAGATCCTCTTGCTCACACTTTCCACGTATCTGATTGGGCGGCGCTGAGGTAGCGTTGGAGCAACATGATTCAAGATCATTTGGAGGAATCTTGGATACATGATAAATCTCTCGCGCGCCACCGCTCTTCTCTGTCGATCGATCTCGTAGAAGACCATCTGACTAAAGCTGTAACGCTTATTATAAGTCAGAGCAGTCATCGTCGACTGCATGGTCGCGCCCATGCCATCTGTACCAGCCTTTCTCCCTGACATGCACACGATCATGATATGCATGAGAAAGCGCCACTGGTCCAGAAAGAACCCCTTCCGTCTCTGAGTGTCCCCCAAGGGACCAGAGTATCCCATTCTCAGAAACGCTCCATCACGGAATGGAGCCACAAAATCTGTCGGGTCATCCCTCGTCTCATCTCCAAACCGCAAAGCCGCCCGGATCTGTTCAGATGAGAACTGAACAATCTGATTGTTGACCGTTGCTCGCATCACCGAGGGCTCGACGCGACAGTCATACTCCACGGTCTGCCAAAAATCCTCAATGTTAGGCAAGGATATCGGCAGCGTTGTGGTAATCGAGTGGAATATACGCGAGCGTAGAAGAAACGTGATGATTTCGCGGAAATCATCAACTCCGCTCGCCTCCGGGTCTAATGTTATGTACATGTTATGACCCGGAAAGAACTGTCGTTGGTTGTCACCACCATCATCACCGCCTGCGCCACCTGCTCCAGCTACAGCAGCCATATCTGCAACAAACAGACTAAGTTAGATAAACGTCAAGGCAAATCACAAGTTCGCCTGTTACCATGAGCGAAGTTGTGATTTATTCTGTATAGGCGAAGTTAGAGGTGGGGCGAAGTTGGGAACAACTTCGCCTCAACTTGAACTTCGCTGGATAACAGTTAAGTAAAAAGGTCCAGGCGAAGTTAATGATAACTTCGCCTAACCACAACATCGCCTCAAGTACAGTTACATAATTAATTATAAGGCGAAGTTAAACCTCAGGCGAAATTACGGATAACTTCGCCGAATTTGAAACGGCAACAGTTAGGTTTTTTCAAACGAGGTGAATAGGGTCAATTTGGAGAATGCGGACTCCGTAAAACTTGATTTTATGATGATCTAGACGTTAAGTTGAGTATGACCACGTAAAAATAAGTTTAAAAACGGATGTTAAGGTTTCGAAAGTTCGAGGTCACGAAACGAGTCGATACGACCTCTGAATAACATCAATTACGGTGAATATTCGACACACTAACCCTACACACCTTTAATCGGAGTTGAAATCGAAAAAGATTAACACAGATGAGATCGATACGATAAGTTCGCTTAGGGTTTAGGAAGTAAGTTCGCTTGGTTAACGAAAGATAAGTTCGCTTGTTTTTGAAATAATGAACAGTTTGACCTTTAATTTCCTTTATATAGGGTCAGAGTTGTACCGGCGAAGTTATGGATAACTTCGCCTATTGCAGGCGAAGTTAAGGATAAGTTCGCCGATATATTAAAATTTTCAAAACAAACCCCTATAATTTGAACAATTTGCAATTAAGTTTTAAAACAACCTTTAAAGCGTTAAATGATACGATCAAGACCAAGTAACCAGGTATAAAATCAAACAACTACATAAGTAGAAAAATATTTTAACTATAAAGTACACGGGATCAAATTTCAGTCTCGATAGGGACTACCATGTTTTAGAAAAGATCCGAACAGGAATCATACTAATTGAGTGACTGTCACACAGATCCGTGTTCAGCTGTATTATGACATAAAGAAACAGGTTGTAAGCAGGTAAATAACTTAGAATGGTTTTCATTGTTTCTGTGATACGGGTTAGATTCAATTAAGCTCAAAACTTAAATGGGCAACAACTCAGAAATTATGATGCCTCCTATCTATTCTCAAGGCGTATTTGGCTTTCCCCAAGTCACCCCGAGTTGACCTCGACCCGTAGTGTCTGATTAAATAGTAATTACTCTTCGATCTTCAGACTCTTCTTCCCGTTCTCTTTCTTACATCTTGATTGAGAAGTATTAATATTATGAACTCTGAAATGTCTCAATAACACACATTTTTTTTTAAGTATTTACACAAACTTCAGAGTAGTAAACAACTGCAAGTCCCGAATCTGGATCACTGCAGTTTCTTGACACGCTATCTTCACGGGAATCAGAACACTCACGGGCTCGTGTATGACTGGGTAATCGCTTTTCTACCTATCAATCGGAAAGATATATATGGAGACATGCACAACTCGTAAGGAGTTTCCACGTAAAATCGAGTAGATTTAGTTAGTATCACTTATACTTTTACGCACCATAAAAAAGCTACCATGACATACAATTACTGTTCTAAAGTCTTTTAGGCCTTATAACTTCACTAGTTAAGCACACAGAATCAGTATATCTATCACTTTCCAAGGTTGGATCAATTTTCTGTTAAACATAGTAAAGGAACTTCTTACGAAGTAGTAGACTTGAAAAATAATTTCATCTCCCGAAAAAAAAAATTTAACTTCTATCGCCCCGATCAAATTGAAGTTTTCAGGTAAACGGCTATCCTGAAGATCCAATGGATCAGCTGGACCGACCACATACAAGTATGTGTCCTTCTAACTAAGTATGATCGACTAATTTTCAGCGAAAGAATAAAAACACATCATAAACCGCCCCGGTCACTTTCAGTCATCTGGTTAATGACTATCCTTATATTCGACAGGTAGAAATGAGGACCAAACATATCCGATGATATGTCCTTCAAACTGAGGTAACCGACATAATTCTAAGCGATAGTGACGTATTTTTTTTTTTTTTTTTTTTTATATATATGCACAAAAAGCATGGTTACTCGGGATTGATCATCCCATTCAACTCAACAAGGTTTTGAAATCTTGATTTGTCAAACGCTTTAGTATATAAATCAGCGAAATTATCAAGCGTATCCACCTTTTCAAGCACAATCAGTTTCTTCTCAGCACAATCCCGTATAAAATGATGACGTATGTTAATATGTTTAGTTTTACTGTGCTTCACGGGATTGTTAGTTACTGAGATAGCAGCTGTGTTATCAATGCAAATAGCAGTAAGTGAGAAATTCAGACCATAGTCGCGTAACTGTTGTTGAATCCACAGAACCTGGGAGCAGCAGTTGGATGCTGCCATGTATTCTGCCTCACATGTTGAAATGGCGACTGATGTCTGCTTCTTGCATTGCCAGGACACTAATCTGCCTCCTAGAAACTGACATCCTCCAGTAGTTGACTTCCGACTCTGATTGCACCCTCCATAATCAGAATCTGTGTAAGCTACCAATTCCAAGTCTCCTCCCTTCGCGTACCACAACCCCAGCTTAGGTTTGCCTTTGAGATATCGCAAGATCCTCTTCACACCCTTCATGTGAGATTCCTTTGGGTTTTGCCTGAAAACGAGCACAAAGACAAACTGCAAACATAATATCAGGCCTAGAAGCAGTTAAGTACATTAAAGAACCTATAATAGCCCGATACTGAGTTGGGTCCACATCTGCGTCATTGTCTGTCTCAGCACCCAACTTGTGATTGACGCAGACTGGAGTATCGAATGGAGTGCTGTCCTCCATCCTGAAGCGTTTGAGCACATCATGGAGAGCTCGTCAATGGTTGTTCCTTGCTGAGAGTGAAACGGATTGAAAAATTCTTCTTCAGGAGAGGCAGCAGGGGTATCGATAGCATTTGATGAGGAAGGTTGACATTTATCAAACAGCTGTCTTTGCACTAGATTTTCTTCCTCATCAAGGATCATCTTCGTAGCAACTCTTTCTTCTACTTCTGCACTATCCAAATAAAGTATGTTAAAAGACTTAAAAAGTCTATCATAGTCGAAAAACTCAGCAGGTCCGTTGCTTGGTTTTGGCGGTTTGTTACTTGTGATATCGGTGTTACACACCACCTCAACCTTGCCGGTCGATGTATTAAAGACACGTCTGTTGGGAGTCCCAACAACATAACCGACTAAGATTCCTTCATCGGCTACTTCACCAAATTTAGAATTTGTCTTTAAAATCGAACAAGGGGACCCGAATGGTTCAAGACCACTCAAGTTGGGCTTCCTCCCATGCATAAGCTCATAACACGTTTTATTAAGTCTTTTAACAGTCAAGACTCTATTCAGGATATAACAGGCTGTAGCAACAGCTTCAGCCCAGAACACCACAGGAAGCTTCGAATCAGCCAGCATAGTTCTGGCTCCTTCAATTAACGTTCTATTCTTCCTCTCAGCCACTCCATTCTGTTGCGGAGTATACGGAGCGCTGTACTGGTGCTCAATCCCTTTCTGAAGGCAGAAGATCTCCATTTCAAAATTCTTGAACTCCGTTCCATTGTCACTTCTGATGAACTTAACCCTTTTATCCATAACGTTCTCAACTTTGGTAATCAAATTCTTCACCATCTGAGCCGTTTCATCTTTTGATTTCAGGAAATATACCCACGAATATCGTGAGTAATCATCAGTGATAACCAAGCAATAAGAAGTACCTCCTAGACTTTTTGCATTCACGGGACCGAAGAGATCCATGTGAAGCAATTCTAGAGTACTGACAATAGAATTGACCTTCTTGGTGTGATGGGATTTCTTGTGCTGCTTTCCCTTCTTGCACGCTAGACATTTGTCTTCAAAGTTAAAACTTTTCAAGGGAACGCCCAGCACAAGTCCATTCTTGACATTGTGGTTCATCTTCCGAAGATGAATGTGCCCCATTCTCCTATGCCACAATTCGGACTCCGATTCGCTCGCTTTTGTCATAAGGCATGATTCTTCCGTGGCCATTTCAGTCGACCTCATATCCATAATATACGTATTCCTCTCACGTGGAGCCTTCATCACAATCCACTCCTCTGGTATTTGAAAACCAGGATGCAACACAATCGCCTCATTCTTTGTAAAATGTACGGTGTACTCCTTATCACAGATCTGCGACACACTCAGCAGATTGTGCTTCAATTCTTCGACAAAGTTTACTTTCTCTAGAGTCATCTTTCCATTAGACACCGTTCCCATTCCTGTAATCTTGCCTCCACTTTCTCCAGCAAAGCTCACTCTCCCTCCTTGAACAGGTTTCAAATCGTGTAACAAGATTTTGTTACCCGTCATGTGCCGGAACAGCCGCTATCCACAACCCAAAGATTATTGGCAGCCCTGTTCAACTGTTCCTGCACGATTAAAGCAAAAGATTAGTATCTAGGGACCCAAGACCAATTGGTCTTGGATCTATACATCCCGAACTTTGGCTTTCTAAAGTTAGTATCTGTATAATTCCTGTAAGTCCTATTAGTATACCTCCTTGTAGATTGATTGTGAGGCCTTCCAAACCTTTGTGAATTGAAAGAATTATAACTTACTGTTTGGTTATCAGCAGTGTGAAACTGAGATTGGTTTCTTTGAAAACCTGAATTAGTCTGATTTCTGAATTTTGAATGGTTTTCACTTTTACCAGTATTATAATTACCATTAGGCTTAGTCTCAGTTTTGGTATGCCTCACACCTCTGAATCGCTGCTTCAGAGGGCAATCTGCAACTAGGTGCCCTAATTGATTACACCTAAAACAACACCTATGCTCAACTTTCTTTTCAACAGTTGTTTTGGATGTCGAGGCTGTACTACCGCCCGTTCGTCTCACATATGGTGGGACATAAGGGTTTAGCGGAGAACTCTTTTTAGTTGTTTTATCTTTCTCTCCACTATTTGGTAATACAACCTCCTCCTTTGTCTTACCCGACTCGAATGACTTATCCGAATCTGATGAGACCGGACTCGGAACAGAAATTTTAACACTTGACACAGGCGGACTTGTTTCGCCTCTACTAACATCTGGTTCTTTACTAGTTACCTTAATTGGAACTGTCTGAACAACCTCAAAGTCAACAGATTTCTGATTACTAGGATTAAAAGTGTAATTGTGATTATAAGGTGGTGGAACCTCATGATAACCGATTCCTCCCCTCTTAACTGAGGAACCTTGATCACTAACAAGGTGATCAAGAATAGCAGAGGAATTTCTGAACTGCTCAAGTTTTCTATTCAGTTCCACCACTTTCACCTGGTGATCAGCAATCTGTTTTTCTCTTTCAGCTATTAGTTTGGTTTTTTCTTCCAAAACTTCATAGCTTAGATCAATCACTTGAATGTTTCCAGCAAGTTTTGCTTTTAGACTTTTAATATCTTTTTCACAAGCTTTTATTTTAACTTTATAGCTATTTTCTCTTGCTTTTGTAAAATGATGATCTTCTTTTAGAGTTTTAAACTCAGCATCCAAACTAACATACTGATCAGTTATAGTTGCTAATTGCTCAAACAAGTTTTCACATTTAGAACAAGTAGGTTTAGAACATACCTCGGAGAGCTGGTCTTTAGCATCAGCCATGAAAGCTTTTTCTTCTCCAGTAGCTTTCTCACTTTCTTCATTTTCCACATTCGCCAAATTTGCGTGTTCAAAGATTTCTTCAGAATGCAGGTTCCAGTTATATTCACCATCTTCTCTGGAAATCATGGCACTATAATCTTTACTACCACCATTATGCTGTGTAGACTTGCCTTGACCACGTTCTACACGCTCATTTCTGCACTCCTTAGCAAAGTGGCTGTTTTGCTGACAGTTGTAGCATCTTACCTTCGTCTTGTCAAACCCTGGCCTTCCACCGACAAACTTTCTTCCGGTCTTTTTCATAAACCGTTTCACTCTTCTCACGATCATAGCCATCTGCCATTGCAGATCCATTTCTTCCAGATCATCAGCATCAATCTGGTCATAGTCTTCATCCAACATAGCTGGATCAACAATCTTCCCCTGAATGTAGTTCTCATAGGAAGCAATAAAAGAAGCATAGAGAGCAAACTGCTCTTCAGCAGATTTGACACTCATAGGCATCTTAGAGTAGTTGTTGCTAGGAATACTTGGAGAGCAACTACTCTTGCTTGCTTGCGGTTTAGATGCACTAGATCCACCTGCTACAAAGCAAACATCACCATTCGTGTTGACTGACACATGCCCCTCATGTGATGAGTTGGCGCTCGACTCTCCCTTCGAGTAGTAGGCAGCTGATTCAGTCTTCGAACCTGAACTAGAGTTGACTTTAGCACCATACATACCTGGATCTTGAACCTGATCCGTAGGTGTCTCCTTTCTAACCATGTTAAGCTCAAAGGTTCGGAGCTTGTTCACTGCTGTCTCAAGGTCATAGTCAGCAAAGTCTTTATCTTCTCTCATCAACACAGTATACATCTCCCATTTTGGTGGGAGAGCATCAAGAAGCTTCTTAACAAGCTCATCTTCTTTGTATGCAATTGAATAGTTGCTGAGTTCAGTCATCAGATGATAATATCTGGTGATCATATCATCAAGTGATTCGTTTTTCAGATACTTGAAGACCGAGAATTGAGTTTTGAGCAATTTGATCTTCGAAGCACGGATTCCCACATTTCCTTCAAATCGGTTCTCAAGAGCTTCCCAAAACTCTCTTGATGTCTTGTACTTTCTAAAAGTATGAAGGATCTCTTGTGGAAGAGCCATAGTGATAGCAGCATGAGCCTTGCTCTCGGCCTCATACATCTTTTTCTCTTCTTCTTCCATTTTGCTGTACTTTTTGATCTGATCACGACCTTCGTACTCCATAGTTGGTGGAATATAACCATCCTGGATGCATACCCACATTTTCGCATCCTAGTACTTGACATATTGTTCGAACCGATCCTTCCAAGCAACGAAGTCGGTTCCCTTAAGCAACTTTGGGGCCTTAGTAGCTGACCCTGCTTCTACTTCCATCTTAACTAACTCTGAGATGTTAATTGACGACATCTTTCTCAAAAACTAAGAAACCCGAAAAAAAAAAATTCTTCTGAAAAGTACTATAGGCGAAGTTACGGATAACTTCGCTTAAGTCTTAACTTCGCTGATTCTTAACTTCGCTTGAGGTAAGCGAACTTAGGAGGTAGACGGAGTTGTAGAGAACTTCGCTTGAGTTAGGCGAACTTGAGAAGGTAGGCGAAGTTGTGGATAACTTCGCTTAACCTTATATCTTCGCCGAAACCCTACGAACAGTGACGGCAACTTCGCCTGATGAACACGAAGTTTCTGCAGATCTGATTTATGGGTTTTTCGAGGTTTTTGACGGTGTAAAGGGTTGAATACGATGGTAGAAGGTAAGAATGACACAAAAACACAGAAAACACGTCCCGCGAATAGTCGAAACGGGACGACTTCTACACCCGCGTGAATATCCCGAACCACACAATCGAGCAAAAGCTTTGATACCAATTGTAGGTTCCCTGGATGGATCTGCATGGGATATCTCTATCTACACAGGTGCGGAATCCCTGCGTAGGTCGTTACGAGCGTAGAACACGAATCAAACAAACACACAATACGAATAAACACACGTTATATTATAACCGAAACACGTGATATAATCACTGAATACAGACTCAATACTCTCTGGTTCTCACGTCTCTCGACTCACACACGCTGTATACGATTACCTTCAACTACCTTAAACAAGCCGTATAAATACACGACAACTTCGCCTGATATGTTCAGGCGAAGTTGTTGCTAACTTCGCTTGACTAACAAGTTCGCCTGATAAGCGAACTTGTCAGTAACTTCGCTTAAACATAAACAAAACACAATTAACATTACATACTGGTTTGCAGACACTAGACTATGAACTACTGACATTATGCACCAACACTATCCAATCCTCTGGTATCTTGAAACCAGGATACAGCACGATCGCTTCATTCTTGGTAAAATGCATGGTGTATTCTTTGTCACAAATCTGTGATACACTCAGCAGATTAGGCTTCAGTTCTTCAACGAAATTTACTTTCTCTAACGTCATCTTTCCGTTAGTCACCGTCCCAATTCCAGTGATCCTTCCACCACTCTCTCCAGCAAAACTCACTCTTCCTCCCTGAACAGGTTTCCATTCGTGTAACAAACTCTTGTTACCCGTCATGTGCCGGGAACAGCCGCTATCCACAACCCATAGATTGTTTGCAGCCCTGTTCAACTGTTCCTGCACGATTAAAGCAAAGGATTAAAATCTGGGGACCCAAGACCTATTGGTCTTGGGTCGATACATCCCGTACTTTGGCTGTCCAAAGTTAGTATCGGAATAATTTTTGTAAGTCCTAAAAGGATACCTTCTTGTAGATTGACTATGAGGCCATCCATACCTTTGTGAATTATATGAATTATTACTTATGGTTTGGTTGTTAGCAGTGAAAAACTGAGATTGATTTCTTTGAAAACCAGGATTAGTCCTATTTCTGAACTTTGATGAGTTTTCATTTTTACCATTATAGTGATTACGGTTAGTTCTGTTCTCAGTTTTCGAAGGCCTCACACCTCTGAATCTCTGCTTCAGAGGGCAATCTGCAATTAGGTGTCCTAATTGATTACATCTGAAACAACTCCTGTATTCAACTTTCTTTTCAATAGTTGTTTTAGATGTTGAGGCTGCATTACTGCCCATTTGTCTCACATATGGTGGGACATATGGGTTTAGTGGAGATTTCTTTTCAGTTGTTTTATGTTTCTCTCCACTTTTTGGTAACACTGCCTCTTCCTTTGTCTCTCTCGACTCGGATGACTTGTCCGAGTTTGATGAGACAGGACTAGGAGCAGAAATCTTAACATTCGAAACAGGCTTACTTGTTTCGCCTTTACTAACTTCTGGTTCTTTAATAGTAACCTTAACCGGAACTGTCTGACCAAAATCAACATCAACAGATTTCTGATTACTAGGATCATAAGTGTAATTATGATTGTACGGTGGTGGAACTTCATGATATCCAATTCCTCCCCTTTTAACTGGGGAACCTTGATCACTAACGAGGTGATCAAGTATAGCAGAGGAATTTCTGAATTGCTCAAGTTTTCTGTTAAGTTCCACCACTTTCACCTGGTGATCAGCTATATGTTTATCCCTTTCAGCTATTAGTTTGATTTTCTCTTCTAATACTTCATAGCTAAGATCAATTACTTGTATTTTTTCAGCTAGATTGGCTTTAAGACTTCTGATATCTTTCTCACTAGCTTTTATTTTTACTTTGTAACTATTTTCTCTAGCTTTAGTGAAATGATGATCTTCTTTTAATGTTTTAAATTGAGCATCCAAACTAACAAACTGATCAGTTATAGTTGTCAATTGTTCAGACAGATTTTCACATTTAGTACAAGGGAGTTTAGTACTTACCTCGGAGAGCTGATCTGTCACATCGGCCATGAAAGCTTGATTTTCTCCAGTCACCTTCTCACTTTCTGCAGTTTCGATGTTCGCCAAATTGGTCTGTTCGAACACTTCTTCAACATGCAGATTCCAGTTGTACTCCCCGTTCTGTCTGGATATCATGGCTCTATTCTCATTACCACCCCCACTCTGCTGTGTAGACCTGTTCTGACTACGTTCAACACGTTCATTTGTGCACTCTTTTGCAAAGTGTCCATTTTGTTGACAGTTATAACATCGCACCTTTGACTTGTCAAAACCTGGTCTTTCACCAACAAACTTCCTACCAGTCTTCTTCATAAACCGTTTAACCCTTCTCACAATCATCGCCATCTGCCACTGCAGATCCATCTCTTCCAGATCATCAGCATCGATCTGATCATAGTCTTCGTCTAACGTTGCAGGATTAACAATCTTACCTTGAATGTAATTTTCATACGAAGCAATGAAAGATGCATAGAGAGCAAACTGCTGTTCAGCAGATTTAACACTCATGGGCATCTTTGAGTAGTTGTTGTTCGAAACACTTGGGGAAGAACTACTCTTGGTTGCTTGAGATTTAGAAGCATTTGATCCACCAGCTACAAAACACACATCACCATTCATGTTGAGAGATACATGACCTTCATGTGTTGAGTTAGCGCCCGAGTCTCCTTTTGAGTAGTACGCAGACGATTCAGACTTCGAACTTGAACTTGAGTTAACTTTTGCACCATACATTCCTAGATCCTGAACCTGATCAGTTGGTGTCTCTTTTCGAACCATGTTAAGTTCAAAAGTTCTTAGTTTGTTGACTGCTGTTTCCAAGTCATAGTCGGCAAACTCTTTGTCTTCTCTCATCAAGACAGTGTGTAGGTCCCCCGAGGGCGTCGCCGATCGATACGAGATCCGCACGAGGTCTAGGAGTGCGGAATCCTCCTAGACTCGTTAATGGTGTACAGATGAAGAACACAAACACGTACACGAACAAATACAAGAACGGGATAAACAAATCTGCAGATTCTTTATAATAATAATTAAACAAACACGTTACATACCGTAACATAAACAGAAACACGTCCGACCCGAGGTGAGCTCTACCTTGGGTCGTCCCTAACGACACTCTCTCTCTGTTTGTTCTCTCTCTAGCTAATTAAACTTATCACACAATACTCTGATTTCTAGATCCTTAACCCTAAACACGACACACATATATATATATAAACTTCACGGGCTTGGGCCTGTAGGCGAAGTTGTTACAACTTCGCCTATGGCGAAGTTGATATAACTTCGCCTATGGCAGAAGTTGTGCTAACTTCTCCTATGGCGAAGTTGTTATAACTTCGCCTATGGCGAAGTTGTTCTAACTTCGCCTGTGGCGTTCCGCTGGTCAGAATTGCATAGCGACGGTCACAAAATGCACCAACAGACTCCCCTTTGACCGTTGCTCTCAATTTTAACAAACACGAAAGATCATCTGTTACAAAAACATGCACCAACACAGTGTACATCTCCCATTTCGGTGGGAGAGCATCAAGAAGCTTTTCAACGATCTCATCTTCTTTGTAAGTAATGGAATAGTTGCTGAGTTCGGTCATCAGATGATAATATCTCGTGATGATATCATCAAGTGATTCATTCTTCAAGTACTTGAATACCGAGAATTGGGTTTTAAGTAGTTTAATCTTTGATGCACGAATCCCCACATTACCCTCAAAACGGTTTTCAAGTGCTTCCCAAAGCTCTCTAGCAGTTTTATACTTCCTGAAGGTGTGAAGAATCTCTTGTGGAAGAGCCATTGTTATCGCTGCATGAGCTTTGCTTTCAGCCTCATACATTTTCTTTTCTTCTTCTTCCATCTCTTTGTATTTTTTAATCTGATCACGACCCTCATACTCAGCAGTTGGTGGAATGTAACCGTCTTGTATGCACACCCACATCTTAGCATCTTGGTATTTGACATATTGCTCAAACCGATCCTTCCACGCCACAAAATCGGTTCCCTTAAGCATCTTCGGTGCCTTTGTAGCTGAACCCGCTTCCACTTCCATCTTCACCAGTTCCGTAATATTTATTGAAGACATCTTTCACAAAACACAAAGAAACCCGAAAAATAAAAATTTTATTTTTAACAGTACTGTAGGCGAAGTTGTGGATAACTTCGCTTAAGTCTGAACTTCGCTGATTCTGAACTTCGCTCCCCTTTTTTTTTAAATTCGCCTTATTCGGCGAAGTTATGTATAACTTCGCTTAAGGTAAGCGAACTTGTGAGGTAGGCGAAGTTGTGGGTAACTTCGCTTAGGCGAACTTGTGAGGTAGGCGAAGTTGTGGATAACTTCGCTTAACCTTATATCTTCGCCTAAACCCTACAAACAGTGACGGCAACTTCGCCTGATGAACACGATGGTTTTGCAGGTTTGATTTCTGGATTTTACGAGGTTTGTGAAGGTGTTATGGGTTGTTTATGATGGTGGGAGGTGAGTAGGACACAAAAACTCGGTAAACTCGTCCCGCGAATAGTCGAACGGAACGATTTCTACACCCGCATAATAATCCCGAACCACACAATCACGAGCAAAAGCTCTGATACCAATTGTAGGTTCCCAGCCGGATCTACACGGAATATCTCGTTCTACGTAGGTGCGGAATCCCTACGTAAAACGTTACGAGCGTAGAAGACGATATACCTTAACACGATCGAACACACGTTACAATAAGCAAAGACACGTTGTATATTGCAACTGGAAACACGTGATATCAATCACTGATTACACAACTCGTAAACACGTAAACTAAAAACTTCGTTTCTAACTCAGCCGTAACCTAAGGCTATATAACCACGACAACTTCGCCTGGCATGTTCAGGCGAAGTTGTCACTAACTTCGCTTATCTAACAAGTTCGCCTATATCAGCGAACTTGTTAGCTAACTTCGCTTAATACAAAATACAAATCTAAACGACTCGATTACAGACACTATATACTGAACTACTGACATCATGTACCAACAACTTGTCCTTTGATTGCCGGTCTTGGTTTGTATTCGATTAAGTGTTCACCCAATTCTATGGCCCACTTTGCTAGCCGACCGGACGATTCAGGCTTACTCAACACGTTCTTGAGTTTGTATCCGGTTAACACATTTATGGGATGACCCTGGAAATATCTGCGGAGTCGTCTGGCGGCATAGATCAGTGCCAGTACCAGCTTTTCCAACATCGAATATCTTGTTTCCGGGTCCGATAATGTTCTACTGACGTAATAAATTGAAGTTTGGACATTTTTCCTATCCGTCAATAGGACAGCCCCCACAGCAATGTCGGATGCCGACAAATATAGTGTTAATGGTTCACCTTCGTGTGGAGCAGTTAACATGGGTAATTCCATTAAACACTTCTTGACTTCTTGGAACGCTTGCTCGGCTTCCGGAGTCCATCTGAATTGTGCCTTTTTGAGGCAATTTCTCAGAGTTGAAATGAACGGATAAGATTTAACATCGTGGTTTGCCAAAAACCTATTTAATGCTACCAATCTCCCGTTAAGTGTTTGGACTTCTTTGAGGGATGCGGGGGATGGCATGCGGGCTACTGCTTGTATCTTGTCTGGATTAGCCTTGAAACCCGTGCCTGTAACGATTACCCCGAGGAACTTCCCTTCCTCCATCCCGAAGGAACACTTTGCTGGATTGAGTTTCATGTTGATACTTCTCAGTGTTTCGAAAGTTTCCTCTATGTCCCTCAGCATTTGATCTTCTTCGATGCTTTTGATCACTAAATCGTCCATGTAAACTTCGAGGTTTCGACTTATCTGACCTTTGAAGGCTTGATCCATCAGCCGTTGATACGTGGCCCTCGCGTTTTTTAACCCGAAAGGCATCATTTTGCAGCAGAATGTGCCCTGGTCAGTGCGGAACGCTGTCTTATCCTCATCACCAGCCGCCATATGAATCTGGTGATACCCTTTGTAGGCATCGAGGAAGCACTTGAATTTGAATGGGGCCACAACATCTACCTTTAAGTCAATTTCCGGAAGTGGGTAACAATCTTTCGGACATGCCTTGTTTAGATCTTTGTAATCTATACACATCCTCCATGTTCCATTACTTTTTGGGACCATCACCGGGTTAGCCACCCATGTTTGGTACTTGATTTCTTGGATGATTCCGGCGTGAAGAAGGTCTTCAAACTTGCTCGTTCATGGCTTTTGTCTGTTCGGGGCCCATTTTTCGCTTCTTTTGCACAATTGAGGTGATCAACCGATTCACCTTCAACTTGTGCTCTGAAATGTTCCGCAGGACACCTGTCATGTCTGCGGGTTGCCATGCAAAAATGTCGATATTCTTTGTCAATAATTGTTTCAGAAAAGTTCGGACGATTTCGGAGATAGCCGGACCAATTACTACGGTTTGATCGGGAAATTTCTTGTTGAGAACCCATTTCTCCGGTTCAGTCCTCTGGTTTTGTTTGGAAACTTTGTTCGGCCTTGAACTTTCAGTTGTGTAGCAATGTCGGTTAACATGGATTATTGCTACGTCAGTGCGGGTCGGGACCCCTACTGCTCCATGAGCTGTGGACGGATGGGCATTGAAATCACCAATTGCCTCTCGTCCGAGGATAATATCATGTTTAGAGGTTGCCGGTAAAACTAAGAATTCAACCTCTTCAGTTCTTGAGTGAACTCCATCACTAAGTGTGACCGGGAAAGTAATTACACCCCGCGGGAGCATTATTTCCCCACCAAACCCATAAACGGGTGCGTGAATAGGTCGTAATCGTTCTTTCTTCTCTTCCTCAGGCTGTTCAAAGCACTGTTCATACATAATGTCGGACGTACTACCGGTGTCGAAGAACACATATTGTGACTGGTAGTATCCGAATAAGGCAGTAATTATCAAAGGGTTTTTGTTACGTGGTCCTCCTTTGATACGAGGAAAAATGAATGGCTCATTTTTCCACTCTTCGTCCTCAAATTTTTTCCTCTTCCCGCTGGTCTGCTGGCCTCCCTGAATCATATGAACGTTCAGATCTTTTATTTGCCTTTTGGCTGGGCCCTGGTTGTCCTTTGCGGGAGGTTTACCAGCCCCTGGTCTTACATTCTTGACCAAATGGTTTAACTTCCCGTTTTTTACCGCTTCCTCTATTTCATTTCTTAAGGCCACACATTCGTTTGTGTTGTGCCCTATGTCATCATGGTACGTACAACGTTTATTAATGTCAAAGTATGATTTCCTTGGTAATGGTCGAGGCTTGCGGAAAGTCAGATTCTCTGTCGTGAGGATTTCTGATGGAGATTTTGACAACTGAGCTCAACTGTTATTGGAAGAACGTGCGGGAAAGTTACGTTTGTTCTTGTTGCTAATCAATGATCTCGCATCAAATTGCTTTGGTGCTTCTGTACTTGGTTGCAGTCTAGACCAAATTGGCCCCTTGGCCTGTCGATTTGGTCTTGGGGTTTGGAATTCGACTCTTGGCACTTGTTTTTGACTGCCGGATCCCAAGGTTTTCTCAGTTCTTGCGAATAGCTTAACTAACGTCATGATTTCGTCCCAAGATTTGGGCATACCATCTCTTCCGGTTAGAGTACGAATCAGAGCGTCACTATTTACATTCTTTCGAAATGCTCCCCTCAGCATGTCTTCACTAACCCCGCCAATATTAAGGCTCTCATTATTGAAACGGGTAATGAAATCCTCAATGGATTCATTATTTCGCCTTACTACATCAAGTATTTCAGATGGGTCACGAGTGTGTTTCTTTTGTTGACTAAAGTGTTGGGAAAACTTTGCTACGAAGTCTTTCCAACTCTTAATGTGTCCGCAAGGCAATTTTTCAAACCATTCTCGTGCAGCTCTAGTAAATGTCAATGCGAACATATGACACCAGTATGGAAGAGTCCAACCACTGACTCCTCCAACCGCTTCGAACCTCAGCAAGTGATCACTGGGGTCCGTCATCCCGTTATATGTCCCAACGGATGTTGGTATTTTTGCGTTTATCGGGAACGGAGCTGTCGCGATGGCCGGAATAAACTTTGATTTTTCTGCAAATGATTCCGGACGATATGGTTTGGAGAAATCATGTTCCGCGTTGCTATAATATTTTGTGTGGCGAATAGCCGATCGCGGGTAGCTAGCCTCTCCAAATGGAAGAAAACGGTTGTCCCCGTTGTAATAACTACCTCCCGGATGATATGTCGAGTCGTGTCCGTCTAGTTCTTCTTCGTAAGACGGTACTCTCATATTTACGCGTGAACGAGGACGTAACCTTGGAATTTCTTTCTGGTATTGTTCTTATGGATGACTGTACTGAATATGACTTCCTCTTATCGGAGGAGAAACAGATCTCCTAGGAGGGTCGTCATAGCTCAGGGTACGAGCATGAAATCGTTCATTCTGTACCCTTCGTCCATATTCAACGGCCATACTCTCTTGTTGGAGACGGTACCACTAATCTGAAGACAAAAGTTCTTCAGATCTATGGCTTGCTGTATGAGTTTTTGCCGGGGCTGAGTCACCTGAATTTTCCTCGAGGTCCAATTCTAGGTAAGTCCGGCGATTATTTCTCATAACCCGCCCAAGATCTCCCCAATTGGAACCTCTCTGAGCTGTGACTCCTCCTAGATCATTGGGAGGGGTACCAGGTGGTGTTACTACATTTCTCGTACCCACTGGAGCAGCGTCTGCCAGTGGGGTAAAATGTTTTCGAGTTGATGAACCACCCAAAGTAAAACCTCGGGGTGTCACAACATCATCTTGCTCATCAGGAGTAAGATTTTGAGCGAACAATGATGTTACTCTTTCACGTGTTTCTAGATTAGTAACACGTGGAGTTTGCTCTAAGGTCCCCGTCGGCCCTTTAAGAATTTGGCTCATATCGTAACTTCGAAAACAAAAATTATTGTTTTAATAAAAAAAACACGGATGACGCCAATGAAACAAAACAAAACATAAATCTAGAAGAATAATATAATGTTCTTGCATAATAAAACAAAACATCAAAGACTTGGAAAAAATAAAACTCAAAAAACTAGATTAAAAAATAACCAACATAAAAATAAAAACCAAGAAGTTGCCACCTTCAGATATTAAAAAAACGGTGGGTGGGATGCATGGGGGGCTTTGTTGTTAGGCCATAGAGCCCTTTTGCGTGGTTACCGCCTCCATTTCATACTTTATACACTCACAAAGCGGTGGGAAATTAAAAAAAATAAAAACAAACAAACAAAACGACCTACCAACAGCTGCAATATGACAACTGACAACACCGTCAAACCCAGCTAGGAAGGTTGCTAAGCATGAGGCAGCGTGTTTGGAGAATCAGCACGTGCTCATTCCATTTGCCTTCGACACTTTTGGATCCTTAGCCCCCGAGACGGTTCGCTTCTTGGAGCAGGTGCAGAAGGTGGTCCACAGTGACTCGCAAAGCCCGAGGAACCAAGGATTTATATTTAGTAGAATAGGCTTTGCGATTCAAAAGGGGATAGCGGCGAAGCTTTTTGCTCGCTTACCCATTATCCAGATGTAGCTCGGTTTGTGTTATATATAAAAGTTAATTATATTAAAAATCTGTGAATTATAGAAACAAAACCTACCAGGATGATCAAAATTGTATTCATGAACCAAAAAAAGAAAATTACAACTGTTATCCCATTTGTTGTACATAGTTAGAAATATTCAATCAATAGATAACAAAGAAGTCATTTCAAGTTAAAAAGTTTTATTATAAGTTAAACTCCAGTTTTGAATATCTACATGTTACTATGTTAGAATGAGTTCATGACTTCATTCCAACCGAATGACCGATGGGCTGAGTTTTAGCTTTTAGTGGGCCTCAATCCACTTTAGTAGTGAAAATAATTAAAGTTAGGAAAATTGGATTTAAATAATCCCACCTTTAATGGATTGGTCAATAATAATCTCATCTTCGGTATTTTCCGATGGCAGTCCCACCTTTTCAATATTTTTTGTTTTATAAACCAGCGTTAAAAAAACTTAACAGGGTTAAGTTTTTGCTTATGTGACGAGTGACATGGCTTTTTCAATATCCTACCTGGCTTTTCCCTTTATATTTTGTTTCCATCCTTATAGTTCAGGGATCTAATTGCAATTTCTGTTATATTATTATAGAAAACACTTGCAATATAAGAACCCTAAAAAGATCAATCGATTAATCCATTCATTGTTCAATCAATTAAGCATAGGGTTATTAATAAGGAAGAAACGACGATCATAACCATATAAAATAATACATGTAACAATTTTATTTGAAGGGTTTAACTGTTAACAACAGAGCCAACCAAAGAACAAATCAAGAACACCAACTAACGATTGTCATAACGCAATTCGGTAAAGGGGTTTGTTTGGCGATGGCACCAAGATGATGCAGGCCTGATTAATTGAATTATTATTGACGAAATAGGTATAAACCAGTTTTACTTTAAGGTCGGTTCGTTTAAATGAGCAATACGTATCATCCATGATTGTTATTACCAAATTAGAGAGGTCGGTGAGGCTGATTTGGCATAAAGAATAATTCCCCTAGATCAATTCCATAATTTGGACGAGAATTGTGCTTCAAGAATACTAAACGGGTCACGGGTTGGTACTTGGATCATGGGTACGGGCATATGGGTTCTGGGTAAATGGGTTAATAATATAATAATATAACAGAAATTGCAATTAGATCCCTGAACTATAAGGATGGAAACAATTAATAAGCAAAAACTTAACCCCGTTAAGTTTTTTTAACGCTGGTTTATAAAACAAAAAACATTGAAAAGGTGGGACTGCCAGCGGGAAATACCGGAGGTGAGATTATTATTGGTCAATCCATTAAAGGTGGAATTATTTAAATCCAATTTTCCTTAAATTTAAGAAACAATTTGGGCCGCTATTAGTGTAAAGTTTAAATTTTCTATTAACTTTGTTCTATGTTTTTAACTTGTATAAAATTTTGAATTACATAAGTTTTTCATATAAACATTCATCAGAGATCACTTAAATATTATTGTTCAATACATATTGCTAAAAGTAAAAAGTTCATAAAACACATCGAGTCGGTTGTCACATAAGACTTAAGAAATGCAGTTCTTCAAAAACAACCACTCTTGAATTAATTTATCACTAACAACCAATTACATCTTTTACATCTTTGTTATTTTTAATATCTAGTTAAACCAAGTTAAATTCACAAAAGTTGATTTAAAAGGTTGGCTAGTTAAAATCGCCTATGTGGTCGTGACTCGTGACATGGTGTTGATGAGTTGTTTTAACTAGCTTTTGCTAGTTAATCATAACACATAGCCTAATCAACACATGGAGTAAAATGTGAGGAAAATTATACGTTATCTGTTTAATATGATCAATACCACCACTTTAAAAACTTTTATCTGTTGTGAAGATAATTAAAATGAAGATGTGGATTAGTATTTATTGGCATGGTCTTGTTATGACTAACTGCATGCCATCTACTCATCATTGCATTTTCTTAGATTATTATTTATTAAAAAAGCATCACACTAAAATAAAAGGTATGCCATGGCTTTTATCTATAAAAATAGTAAATCTATTCATTTTTAATTTATCTTTTTATACATCTATAATTATTGATGACACACTTATATATTTCTTTCTCGTAAAAATTATTTTTTTTAAATCACAATTACTATTTTTCCTAACTTGTAAGAGCTCTTTTAAAAAGTGAGACTCGTGTAATTCTATCAAGATCTATTAATAATTATTTAAAGAAATAGTTACTCTTGCAAATCACAAGAAAAAAAGAAACAGTTGCATCATATTTAGTATTTTATCATTGTGTTATTCTACCTATGTTTCAATATAAATTATATTGGAAGGCGAACATTGTTACATTAAAGTACTAGCTTTAGAAACTCGTGTATTACACGAGATAAATTAATGTATAAATTATAATGAATAATTTAATATAAATAAAAAAAAGATAACTAAGCCTCTTTATATTATGTAAAAAAAAGTATTACAAATATAGTCGTATTAGATCATCAAATATATTTGACTTTTAAATCGAGAATGGGTTGTTCTACAATCGATATAAGATAATGAAGCAATGCCACTGAAGGAAAATTTAAAACAATAAGGTTTTTCGATGTGAAAGATATAGCTAAAGTTTTTCATAAATTTTCAATATTTAATAAACATGGTTTGTTGTATATTTTTTAATTTCACCAAGTACGTTGTGAAATATATTCTAACAATTTGCATTATTATAATATGTAAATATTTATTTGTATAAAAATGAATAGATATAATACAAAAGTTTAAATAAAAGTGAATAATTTAATTAAACATAATATAAATAGAGTGTAAAAGGAAAGTGAATAATTTTTTTATATTTGTCATATATAAGTTTTGGAGGGAAAAATTATAAGAATTAACCACAAATTGACATGTGTCATAATTATTTTACTTTATTAGAATAGTTAGATAGATTAGATTAGATTAGATTAGATTGGAAGCAAAACTTGTAATTATAGAAGGTAAGGAGAAAACATACGATATGCATAAACCATATGAATCATCCAAACTCGAAATATTATAATTCTACCTATATTAAACTAGGTTAAATACCCGTGTATACACGGGTTGGATAAATTATATTAACAAAAGAATGATACAATGTGAAATAATTTTACTAATTTGGTATTAGATGAATGAATATGAACATGTATTACAATGTTGAATAAAATAAAATTTTCATAAAATAAAAAAAGAAAAGAAAATTAGATGGTAAATTTTCAATAATCTCTAAAAATTTCTTCATATGCAACATTTTTGTAGTTACTCTTCATTGAATATTAGAATATTGACTCCATCTCTAGTATTAATTAGGGATGTGCAAGAAACAAAAAAAAAACGATCCGAAACCGAATTAACCGAATAATCCAAATCGGAAAACCGAACCAAAATGAAACTGACGGTTTGGTTTAATGTTTGTTTTAAAACCGCACTCAAGGTTCGGTTTTGGTTTTGCATGTAAAAAAACCGAAAAACCCGAACTAAACCGAATTCCTAAACTTTTGTTTTTTATATTAAGTAATTTATTAGAATTTAATAAATATGTTAACTCCAGTATTTTTGATCAAATGTATAACATTCTATTAATTTACAATTAACAAAATTATTTATACCTAAATTAATTATTTTTTGCTAACCTTTTAGGCCTAAAATTTTCAAGCTCAAATAGAAAAAACCAAAAAACCAAAACCGAACCGAAACCAAAATGAAAACCGAAAAAACCGAATTTTTTTGTAAAAACCGCACTCACGGTTCGGTTTTGGTTTTACATGTAAAAAAAACGAACTGAACCGAATTCTTAAATTTTTGCTTGTTTATATTTTATATTAAGTAATTTATTATTATTTAATATATATGTAACTCAAATATTATTGATCAAATGTATAATAATCTATTATTTTAAAATTAACAAAACTATTATACCTAAATTCATCAAAATTATTTATACCTAAATTCATTATTTTTTGCCAACTTTTTTTAAGGCCTAAAATTTGCAAGTTCAAATGGCAAAAACCGAAACCAAACTGAAAGCAAAGCGAAAACAAAAAACGAAGCCGAACAGTTTCAAAAACTCCAAAAAACGAAGTTTTTGTTTTCGGTTTGGTTTTAGTCAAAAACCACACCGAACCGTGCCATGCACTCCCCGCTAGTATTAATCTAGAAAAAGTGCGACATAAATCTCTAAAAACTTTCCTTCTATATAATGTTTAAAAACTTTCCTTCTATATAATGTTTAATAATAATAATAATAATAATAATAAATACTACAAAGCAAATTGGAAAGGCAAAAAAAAATATAATGTTTAAAATTATTTAATCAACTTTTGTTATTAATAACATACGATTGTTACTAAAAACATAAATTATTTAATATTAATATTAATTTAATATAAGGATTTATATTTTTAAGAATTATGATGTTTAAAAAAAGATTGATACAATTCATACAAATACTTACATAAAGTGTACTCAAAGTTTAAATAAATATATTATCTTATAAAACAATATAAGCTAATATTTGTGTTTAACATTCAAAAAAATATATATAATCAAAACATCGGATACTAAGAGTTTAAAACAATACTAATCTACAAAAATTGAAAAGGTACTTTAAAACATAAAAAACATTATCTTAAATATAAAAAACCGCTTCACTATTTCAAAACAACAAAACATCTCAAAGAATATGAAACCAATATAGGTTTTGGATAACATCGACTGTAAGATATTTTGGTCATATTCACATGTATTTTCCTGAAGGTATTTATATAGATTTGATGCATGTGAGCATTTTTCATGGCCGACAATGAATATTACCGTTGATGAATGGTTGTTCAAAACTTGTAACATTTAAACATTTGTTTTTTATGTGAAATAAACAAATGTTAATAAAGCACATAAGATAGTAAGATTATATAAAAATTAGTTTCTAAGCTTTTGACCATGATAACTATTATAATTTTTTTTAATATAATAGAAGTTATAATTATAGTCGAAAAGTGAAAGATTTTAAAAATTATAAATGGTTTTTAAAAATTAAAGTGTTAAATGTAGTTTATAGTTTAATTTAATAATAAGATTAAGTATAAATTTAATGCATTCACTTTTTAATATGAAATTATTAAGACTATTATTTGTATAAATCTAAAGAACAATGGAATGTTATATTCAAATTTTAAAACAAATATTGAAAAGAAAAATCATTAAGAACCATTTCATTTATTAAAAGTTAAATATTGGGGGGAAAACATTTATAATTTTGGTGTTTTGATAGGGATAAAGAGATAAGTTATGAAATGTTTTAAATGATTTATATAAATAAATAATTAAAAATTCAAGATGAAAAGCTAGAGGTGACACTTAGCAAATTATTAAGCTAATTAAAAGATATGTGGTTGAACAATCATTTTTGTTTATTATAATAGTAGATTAAAGCATCAAAGAAAGAAATTAACTTGGTATTCTTTTAAAAAATAAAATAAAGTATAACCCATGTGAACGTGTGTATGACTAAATATTACAAAGTAATCTTGTTGATACAGTCATACAGAGACCATTCTTGCTTTCTTAGTAGTATGTCTTTGACTTTATGTATAGAATCATCATTTCTTTTCTTCTTTTCTTTCTTATATTTTTCTTCTTTTTTATTTATTTTATGAGAAAAAGAAATACAAATGAGGGGATCACTCTATATGTATACACGAGAGGGTCAAACATAAAAGAAAAATATAAATAATCGTGGCACCAATCAAGGAGATAATGATGCAAACTATATGTAACTTAATCCCAGAGTAAATCTTGACCTTTGTATATTGACTTACGTATTTGCATAAATTCTTTCTACATGTATAAAACTAATGGAATTCGAGTATTCGACTACATGTTGCAACTTAATGGACCACCATGAACTTATAATGTATAATCTGATGACTAGTGATAAAGTCACTTTAATGGAGAAATAACTTCAAATGGTTTTGTTGGACAATGGAGAGCTTGGTTGGAGTTTAATTTAGATGGTGTATTGATGACTTGATGTAATATTTGTCTTTCTTTTTGACATTTTGTTTTAGGGTTGAGCTCAGTTTTTTGTTGGGCTTTTTTAATTTGCTTTGTGTTTTTTTTTGTTGAAATGAATGCATTGCATTTTCAAAAAAAAAAAAAAACCTTGAATAAACTTTGATCATAATCAAAATATAATAAATCGTTTTAAAAAGAGCAAAAACAAATTTGTGATTTTGGGGTATGAATATTAACTTCTTTAGAGTGGATTGCCCTTTGCAACATGTAAATATTATAATTATCGTTAGTTACATCATCAGTAAAATTTATTATCGATCATCAGTTACTCATAGTTTAGATTATTAAAAATTAATTTCTCTTATATATTATTTGAGTTGTATTAACATCAATAAGCATAAACAAATTAAAAAATAAAAACCATAAAATCAACTTGAAAAGGTAAATAATTAAAAAGAAGTCTAGATCAATATCAAAACTCAATCCACAACATCAACTTTTGTGGTGCAAGATAACAACCTACGAAATATAGAAGCCAAGGCAGCAAACGTTGTCTCCTTAGCCTTCATAACCATCGTGCACTTCTTCCTCCTCCTCCGCCTCCTCTTTCCACCGTTTCTCCGCCGCCCACCACCGTCACTACTCGGTTTTCGACTAACACTAGCACGTTCTCTAACTCTTCCAATACACTTCATGGTTCTCTCATTCAAACTCTCCTTTCTTGAAAACGTATAACTTCTAAGGTAAAGTTGGCGGCATGAGATACTATCCACCAACCTCGGGTGGCCCCCGCTTTCTCTGTTGTCCTTGTGACTGTTTCTACTAACTGACCGGACAAATTCTCGGTTAGAGTCAGGCCATTTGTAGAGGTTTACATATGTAGCCCGCATGGGTACGCGTGCATCATCAGCAATGCATTTTGACATGCATACCGAGGCCATGATGGTTTCGAAGACAAGGGTTTTTGAAGGTTGGTTTTGATGTGTTTAGAGAGAATGAAATTGAGAGAATGAATTGTAAAATGTGAAAGTGTGACTTTATCTCATTGTTTAGGATGGACGATGAGTGTGTAGGATAAAGTGAAAATGATTTGGCCTCATGGGTGTGCATGAGACATCATGAGGCCACCTTTATATATACTAAATAAATATCATGCATTGCTTAGAAGAAAATTTAAGTTTAAATTGTTATTGAAGTTCAGTTATTACAAAACTTATCATTATTGCAAATCATATCATTTGATGGATTTGATTCATTCATAATTGATGTTTTAATTACGAAGTTTCAAGAATTGAATTATATAATATATTAATATGTTATATAATATTTTTAAAAGTAAAAACAAACTTGTGTTAAACTTCTAAAAAAACTTTGAGGTTTGTTAGAAGTGTAGTTATGTGTTTGATATTTTGAAGTGGCTTTTGAGATAAGTTTAAAATCAAGTTTCAAGTAACATGCATCCCAAGATTCTCAATGAATTAGTTTTAACGTTTAACCACTTAAATCACAAACGGGTATATTTGTGAGCCTAGCTTGTTGATGATGAGTAATAAGTACTTGATAGAAATAAGAGCTTCTCCATATGAGGTAGGGGTGTGTTTTTTATCCGTACCCGAATAAGGAACCCGAACCGAAGCGGCCCAAGACCCGAATAACCCGATCCGAATTCACCCGAACCGATTAAATTCCTAACCCGAACCCGAGATAAAATATCAGGGTCGGTATTTGGGTTAAAATACCCTTATGTGGGTTGACCCGAATAACCCGAAGTATGATACATCGATGTATGTATCCTAATTTTTATAGCGTAGTTTAGCGGTGAAGTAACATAATAACCATATGTATTCTTGTTCGGCTGTTCTCAATCCAGTTAATATTTGGATCTATCACATTAGATCCCAATGTATTAATTATCATAAAGCATGTTGAAAATGTATCTTCAATTTAAAAACTTAAATAGTATAGTATTTGAAACCAATATATATCGGACATGTTTCTTCAATCTACACAAGTATTGATCCACACTCCATCCCGTCTAATGCATGCTTGTATGATAAATTTTAGGTTTGCTAAATAATATAATTCATTATTGAATATGGTTGTATATTACGGTTTTATAACGACTTAGAATATGTTTTTTTTATATTGTTAAAGGTGGATAAATTTTTTTAATTTGTTAAACCCGAAACCCGACCCGAATTAACCCGCCCATTTAGCCCGAAACCCGAACAAACCGAACTTGTTTGGGTCGGTTCTTGGATCAATTTGTTTTGAGCTCAAACCTAAACAACCCGATCCAAACAAACCGAAACCCGAATAAATAACCCGAATAACACCCCTAATATGAGGTCCAAACATATTGCCACATAACTACCCAAATCCCAAAACTTACACTCTCACAAGTCATAACACTCTTCCTGATCATATCATATTCTTTCATAATTTCATTCACAAAAGCCCGTTTAATAACATTCTTTCACAAAACCGAGTTTTTCTTCCCTCACCTCCATATCACATCCTCTCCCATTAAAGAATGCACAAACATCGACAAATGCTTCAAGACATGATTTTGTAATCAAATATTATGTTAACTTATTAAAACTCGTGTCATACTCATACCTATTGATTTTCTACAGAAAACTTTCACATGTTTGACATGTGGTGAGTTTTTATTATTTATTTTTATCTTCTGAAAACAATATCATATGATTTGCTTCCTCTTATATATCATATACTTTAGTTTATAAAAACATCTTTTAAGCCATAGTGTGTGTAGTAGCTTTCCCCCCTTTTTTTTAATAAAAAATTGAAGGGATAGAATTGTAGGTACAACATTAAAGAAAACTCTTACCTACAGTAGTAGACTAGTAGTTACACAAATAAATAGGGGATGTACATCCTTTGTTAGCAAAATGGTATTTGACAAATGGGGTTGTTGAACTAGTTCGATATCACAACTTTTGTGAACTTATAGATTATCATTGTAATCCCAACTACAATCCTACAAGTAGATCCTAACTAGAACTCCTTGTTCCCAGGTTCTATTAACAATTTTATGATTGATATTCAATTATCTCTCTCTTGTAGCGTGATTATTTCTGCTGTGATCTTTGTGAATATAAACGTTGTTCTTTTTTACTTAGATATCAGTATCAGAACATGTTTATTTTAATTAACAATACAGTGTGTTATTAAACATGTTTATAAAAATATTCTTCGTATATGCATATATCTGTAGTAAATCATATTTATGGTGCGAACATGGGAAAAAAGGGGGGGGGGGGGGACAGCTTTAAATTATTTATGTAACTTTTATTAGGTACGAATAATATTTTATTAGGCGGGCCGTTCTCGTGTCTTCTAAACGTGGGCTCCTAAGGGTTCAATTGCACCTCATGTTAGGTTTGTCATTTAATGGGTTAAATTATAATTATGAATTCATGTAAAGGCATAGCTTTGAAGAGGGACATATGAATGCATGCTTGGTATGTTGTCTTAATAATATATACTTGTCTTATTCTCAAAAACAAATTTCATACATATTTACCCGTATTAAAACTGTATACACTGTTACTGTTATATTATAAATTATAATACGGATAAAAAACTAAGAGACACATTCATCTAACTTGATTTTATCATACCACGTCATCGTCATCTTCTAAAAGTATCCGATGGTAATTAATGAGAGCCAAATGACTTGTCGACAAGTGTTTGGTACTGACTGATCAAAGAGCGAATCTAACAAGGGGATTCCATAGTATTACGTGGTAAACTAAATGGTGCATCTTATGTATGTCATTGTAAGAATCAACGTAAATGATTATCCAATTAAGGATACAAGATTCACTTGATTTAAAATATGTGTTGACTCTACAATGTGACATCTTTACCTTGTTTTATTAACTTGGATTATGTGATGAAGGTGTGTCGACCATGATGCCTTATGATTAGATTTTATCTATGTAAGATTTTGGATTTTCTTTCTGGAAGTTGTTAACCATATGTCCACAAGATTATTGTTCTGTATCGGTAATGAAACACACACAAAGGTAATAGACCAGTCACTTGTCACTACCTATAGTAAACAATAATCTAACTCATCTATAATATTGTTAGGGCATGAATTTTATACTGATGATCCTTTATCCTTGACTATCTTATGGATAGTTTATCTTTGAAATATGTATCAGGATATAAAGGATCGACGATCCTCGGTATTACCTGTTTACTAATGATTGTGTTTAGTATGGTGATATGTTAGACAGGTGTGACAACTTTAAGACGTACTTGCATTAACTATCCTCACAGAGTACTCTATAGCTGGAGTATGGATCCAGGATCCTAATTCAATGTAGCTGTTAATGGACGAACTCATGTGAAGATGGATGTTTAAATATCAACAACGGCTACAAGACTCGTTCTCCCGCTTATCTCGCTACTGGACGGCTATTGGCACGTGGTCAAAGGTCGTGGAGCGGCTAGTGGAAGACTTCCGGATAGTTAGGGATTTGTTAGTGATATTTTCTTATTTAATTGAGCTATGATCGAGTAGGAAGAACACATGTATTATCACACACACTAGAGCAGAAACAAACATTCTCTCTATTCACTAGCTTACTTTGTAATCTCGATCACTTACTCCACAACGATTGTAACACCCTTTTTATCTAATATAAACGACGGTGATAGTTTTCACCGTCCGGGGTTTTTTGTGTCGGAGATCACGATAATCACATACTCATCGACCAAAGGTTACCTAGTTGATCCTTGATCGAAGATATTCGACCAAAGATTACCTTGATAAGTTTTGACCGAAGTAAGACTATCTTGGTTAAGGGCTTTTCCCTCGTAATCACATCGCTGAGTTCAACAAGATTTCACTTATACATTAGTTATTATCGAGTTAGCACCTTACCTCACATTTACAAATTTGAATACTTGATCCTTAGCAGATTTTTGTCCAAAACAAATATAATAACACCAAGGGTGAATTGGTTGTATATAGACATATAGTTAATATAAAACCACTTAGCGCTCTCACCAACTTTAATGCTATTCACTTAAAAGTTCCAATAACTCAAACCTTTTTAAAAAAAAATAAAATAAAATAAAAAAATAAAAATCACAAGCACATTAAAAGTTCTTTTGTAATCAAACAAATATTCACAAAACAAACAATAATCGTTTCAGTAATCAAATACCTAACATAAACAAAAGACATCAGTGCTATTTTTATTTTTTATATACTTAATGTCAGCAATCAACGTAACATCACAATAATAGTAAACCGACTAACCTGTTAAATATTATAACTTAACACAATACCTGTTTATATAGGATATACATTTCAAATTTGCCAGTGTTTATCAAAGTGTAAACAAGTTTGTAACATATGCTCTTGTAACGTGCAAGATTATCATCGTAACTCGTAAGTCACATCAAAATGAGTTGTAAAGACAAAAACACCTAAATATACAGATTAATCCGTCTTCAACAAAACTGATTGCAAACTATTTTTTTTTTTTTGAAAAATAAACTTCATTCAACAAAAAACGACTTACAAAAAACTCAAAACGCAGACCGCAAGGAAAACCAAGTTACATCAAACGAAAAGGATATTTACACCATTCGCTCCATACTATAGATTTAAATCTAGACCTATTTCGAATCCAAAAATACGAGCAAGATTTAATCTTGGACACCACATCCAAAGCTTTAGCCTCTTTATCCTGAAAAATCTTCTCGTTCCTTGCATTCCATGTACTCCATAAAGTGGTAACCACTATACAATGAGCCACCCTTTTATCGAGTTTCGGCTTCTTTAAACCTTTCGCCAACACAAGAATATCCCGAACTTCAAACAAAAAAATAGGATCCAAACGGCACCACACGGCGATCCTATTCCAAATCTCAACAACAAAAATACAACCTGTGAAAATATGAATAGTGGATTCATGATGCGAGACAAACATTTAGAGTCATTTAGTTCATAAATATTGTATTTTTTTAATGATTGCACATCGTTCATAATAACTATCAATTTATTGTTTGGATGTAGAATACAATATTAGTTGTTAAAAAAATTGTATGGTTATTATTTTAAATCTAACCATGACATATGTAGCCTGATTTTATATGAGTAATAATGAACGATATTACAATAATAAAGACCAATATCAATCTCATTAACTAATTATATCAAGTTTTATTTTAATTTAAATAAAAAGGAATATACGGCGGATCGCCCGATCTGTTGTTTCAACAACTTGCACGGAAGTTTCTACGTCTCTTTCTGCAATTATTATTATAATCATTTATAATGAAAAGTAAAACCTAACCCTGGATCTAAATTAGGAGTTCACACGAGTTGCGCCGCTAGCGAGTTATTTGAGTTTGGATCGATAAAATAACACTAAACAATCAAAACCTGAGCATCAAATAAAACTCGTTTAGTTATCGAGCTCGAGTTCCCCTTGTATGGAAAGCTCGTTTAGGCTCGGCAAACCTTAACGAGTCTTGTGTATTTTTAAATTTTCCCTATTTTGGACTTCTAAGTATTACGTTCACATTGCATGGCTGAGCCAAACTTTGGCTCGTTCAAGGTACTAAATGAGCTCAAGCCAACTTAAGTTCGTTTAAGATTTTTCTCGAAATGTATAAATATAATTAAAAACATGTCTGAATTAATTAATAAATAATAAAATGAACCGAGACCGAGTATGAAAAAACAACTCATTAGTCGAACTCGAGCTTTAGAAAAGAAAATCAAGTTTGAAATGAGCCGAGTTCGAGCCCTTGCAAGTCAAAACGAGCCGAGCACGAGCAAAGCTTTGGCTCGTTTAGGACTCTACATGAGCTTGAGCCGAACTTAAGCTCGCTTAAGATTTTTTTCTCAAGAAATATAAAAACAATATATAAAATACATGTATAAATTAATTAATAAGATAAATGAGCTAGGTCCATGCTTAAAATAACACCTAATGAGTCGAACTCGAGCTTTTAAAAAATTGCTTGAAGTGAGCCAAGCTCAAGCTCTCGTAAATTAAAGCGAGCAAAGCTCGAGCTTTTTAAAAAGTGCTTGTAGCGAGCCAAACTCAAGCTCTCGTAAATTAAAACGATCCAAACTCAAAGCCTATTCAAGCTCAAACCTGATTCGGCGTGCCTAGTTTACACCCGGAATCTAAATTTAAATCACAAAATATGATAAACTTCACCAATGATATTCCACCACGTCACCTTTACCTACGTGTCACACTCTTACCGGACGAATGACACGGCCCACCACAAAGTAAGAGTCAGATGGAGGTCGCTTTCTTTTTCAAACATATTTTAAATTAATAGAATCATTAAATATTATTAACGAAGCTTCAACGAACCAAAGCCATTAAAAAAAATAACCCTAACTTTTTTTGTTGAAGATCGGCCTTTATTATGCAAGAATCAAACTCATAAACTCAAAACAGAGCATCATTTGCTCCAGAAAACTGTCAATTTTAGGTAGATTCAACAGTTTTACTTCTTTCAGTTGGTTATTGTATCATTATATGTGATTTTGTTGCTAATTACAGTATTGACTGTCAATTTTATCCTAATTTTGGATTATCTGCTTGATTTTATTTAGATTTAGGTAGATTTAACTGTTTTACTTGTTTCAGTTGGTTATTGTGTTATAATTTGTGATTTGGTTGCGTAATAGTATAATAGACTGTGATTGCTTCAAATAACTGGCAAGTTTATTCTAGTTTTGTTTGATTTTAGGTGATTATAACGGTTTTACTTGTTTTTGTTGGTTATTGTATCATATTTTGTGATTTTGTTGCGTAATGAACTGTGATTGATCTTATAACTGTCAATTTGATCATAATTTTGGATTATATGCTTTGATTTTAGGTAGATTTGACAGTTTTACTTGTTTCAGTTGGTTATTGTGTTATAATTTGTGATTTGGTTGTGTAATAGTATAATAGACTGTGATTGCTTTAGATTACTGTCAAATTGATACTTATTTTGGATTATCTGCTTGAATTGTGTACGATTTTAGGCGATTTTAACGGTTTTACTTGTTTCAGTTGGTTATTGTATAATACTTTTGAGTTTGTTGTATAATATGTTGTGATTGTTCCAGTTAACTGTCGGTTTCATCCTAATTTTTGATCATCTGCTCGAATTTGTTTCGGTATTAGGTGATTTTAACGGTTTTACTTGTTTCAGTTGGTTATCGTAGCATATTTGTGAGTTTTTTGCATAATCAACTGTGATTTCTTAGGTTTTTTTAGTGTTGATCTTCAGATTATTGGAGGTTTTGTTAAGTTGTGGTTTAGTTAGTTGGGTTATTACCGCGAGAGTGTTTTGATTGTTATGATTTACTATTGAATACGTATTGTTTCACGTTTGATAGTTTGAATCGCGTAAAATAAGCATGTTTTTTGTGTTTTCGTTTATTGAATTTGACAATGTTGAAATAATTGAAAGGTGGCACGTAAGATCTCAAGTGGCGGTCTTGAGGAGATCTGAAGTTCAGGAATCAAAGTGAATAACTTGGTTCCTAAGTTATCTTTTTATTTAAATTATTAAATTAAAAGTCTAGTGTGATTCTGTTTCCTGTTTTTAGCTTTCTTGTTTCTTATGTTTGTAGTTGCCTATAAATAAGGCTTAGAAATTATTTTCCTTGTATTCGGTGTTTGTTTCAATCAATCAAAAAGTGTCAAACGAGATTCTTCAAGATCTTCGTGTTTTCGGTTTGTGATATTAGATTGATAATTCAACATTTTTTACTTGACTTTAGTGATTATTTGTAATTTTGTATTGTTGTTTTCTGTAATCTGAACGTCTGAAGTTTTGTTCTTTGGTGCAGTTTTCTGCAGGTGATTAATCTGAGGAATTTTATTGTTACTGAAATCTGGTATTTATTGGTGATTTCAAGTGAGGATTAATGGGTAAAGGAGCCCAAAATTACAGTAAGAAAGAGAGTACAAGCACATCAGTTCTGGATCCAAATCAGTATCCTGCTTGGTCGAAGGACATTCAAGAATGTGAACAACACTACCAAGTGGATAGCAAATTTGGTCTTTCTGATGGTGAAGTTGTGAAGCGCCTGCAAAAATACGGGACAAACGAGTTGGAAAAGCATGAAGGCCAATCTATTTTCAGTCTAATTTTGGATCAATTTAATGATACTTTAGTTAGGATATTGCTTGCTGCAGCTGTGATTTCTTTTGTTCTAGCTTGGTATGATGGCGAAGAAGGCGGAGAGATGGAGATCACAGCATTTGTTGAGCCACTGGTGATTTTTCTCATATTGATTGTTAATGCAATTGTTGGTGTTTGGCAAGAAAGTAATGCAGAAAAGGCTTTAGAAGCTCTTAAAGAGATACAATCAGAACAAGCAACCGTCATCCGTAATGGGAAAAAGGTTTCTAGCCTTCTTGCAAAGGAGCTTGTTCCTGGTGATATCGTGGAGCTTTGTGTAGGTGATAAAATCCCTGCTGATATGAGGGTTATTAGTTTAATTAGTTCAACTCTTAGAGTTGAACAAGGTTCTTTGACTGGAGAAAGTGAAGCTGTTAGTAAAACTACTAAACCTGTGGCTGAAGAAACTGATATTCAAGGGAAGAAATGCATGGTGTTTGCTGGTACCACGGTTGTTAATGGTAACTGTATCTGTTTGGTTACAGAAACAGGAATGAAAACCGAGATTGGAAAAGTGCATTCTCAGATTCAAGAAGCAGCACAAAATGAAGAAGACACGCCTTTAAAGAAGAAACTAAACGAGTTTGGAGAAGTTTTAACTATGCTAATCGGGTTAATTTGTCTTCTCGTTTGGCTAATTAACGTGAAGTACTTTCTCACATGGGAAATTGTTGATGGCTGGCCTAGAAACTTCAAATTCTCATTTGAAAAATGCACTTATTACTTTGAAATTGCTGTAGCACTAGCAGTTGCTGCCATCCCAGAAGGCCTGCCAGCTGTCATTACCACTTGTTTGGCTCTTGGCACACGTAAGATGGCTCAAAAGAATGCACTTGTCAGGAAACTACCCAGTGTTGAGACTCTCGGGTGTACAACCGTAATTTGTTCTGACAAAACTGGCACTTTAACCACCAACCAGATGGCTGTGGCTAAGCTTGTTGCTATGGGTCATGGTCCAAATGTTCTCAGATCATTCAATGTTGAAGGGACCACATACAACCCGTTGGATGGGAGAATACAAGACTGGCCAGCTGGCAGATTGGATGCTAATCTTCAAACAATTGCAAAGATTGCTGCTTTGGCTAATGATGCTGGCATTGAACGATCTGAAAAAGGTTATGTAGCTACTGGAATGCCAACCGAAGCAGCATTAAAGGTATTGTAACCTTAAAAGGCCTGCATTTTTGTCTTATTAAGGATCATATATTAATCTTGTGTTTTTGTTTTAGGTTCTTGTTGAGAAAATGGGTCTTCCTGCTGGATTTGGTTCCCGCTCATCTACCGATAATAGTGACATTATGGGTTAGTCACCAGTGATCTCTTTTGTCTTTATTGTTCATGCACATTTACTAAAATGTCCCTATGTGATTTTGAGTTATGCAGTGTGTTCTAACGAGTGGAGTAAAGTTGAAAGCAGAATTGCCACTCTTGAGTTTGACCGTGATAGGAAGTCAATGGGGGTTATCGTGTCATCAAAATCTGGGAGAAACTCGCTACTTGTCAAGGTAATACATCATGTTATCTATAAAAAGTTCAAAATGTAGTCAACTGTTTGACATGTGTTGATCAAAATGTGGTCAACTGTCTGACATATGTTGCCAAATGTGGTAAACTGTTTGACATGCGTTGTCAAATGTGGTCAACTGTTTGACATGAATTGACCAAATATGGTCAATGGTTTGGACTCTTATGAGCATATTAATGAAGTAGAAGTTGACTTGTACAGGGTGCAGTTGAAAACTTACTGGAAAGGAGTTCACACATACAGTTGGTCGATGGGTCCGTTGTGGAACTTGACAGCAGGGCAAAAGCATCCATCTTAAATAGCCTTAATGAGCTGTCTTCGTCAGCATTACGTGTTTTGGGTTTTGCATACAAGGAGGACCCACCAGAATTCACAACATATAATGGCGATGAAGATCATCCAGCACATAATCTTTTACTTGATCCATCAAATTATTCCAAAATTGAAAGTAATTTAATCTTTGCTGGCTTGGCTGGACTCAGGGTGAGTTGACTTGTATTTTTTGGTCTTCCAATTAGGAAAATGATACAAATAAGTAAATAAAGATCAAGAAACTGTTGAATAAGATTTCAAAATAATTGTATCTTATATTTTCAGAAATAAGAAAATTTAATCTAAGTAGTTATTTTCAGAAAATAAGAAAATTGAACCAAAGTATATAAAAAAATAAAGGTTATTGCTAGTTTTCATTCCAGTCCTTTGATTCCGTCATACATAGGCTGTAAATGAACTGAATGTTCAACGAACCGTTCATTCACGTTCGTTCCTTTAATAAATGAATGAATGAACATGACCAAGTTACGTTCGTTCGTTTACGTTTGTCCATGTTCGTTTGTTTATGTTTGGTCATTAAAGATTTTTTAAAATTTTTATATTTTTAATTTTTAGTTTATGCCTTTAGATAATTATGACTAGTACTTATGTCTAAAGCTTGACTTTAAGAATCTTGATTATCCTTTTTCAAAGTAAGATATGTTCATTTGTGTTTGTTTATGAACTTTAACAAACAAACAAATGAACACAAACAAATCATTTCAATATTGAACAAACACGAACAAGAAGTTTTGTTCGGTATGTGTCCATGAACCGCCCATTTGTTTGATACATTGGTACATGCTTAATGAATGAACATGAACAATGTGTCTCTCAGTTTGGTTCGTTTACAGCCCTAACTCATACCAAAATACTAAATTGTTGATGCGATTGTATATTTCAAGGATCCCCCTCGTAAAGAAGTTCGTCAAGCAATTGAAGACTGCAGAGTAGCCGGAATTCAAGTTATTGTGATAACAGGAGATAACAAGAACACTGCAGAAGCAATATGCCGTGAAATCGGAGTTTTTGGTCAACATGAAGATATCAGGGCAAGAAGTTTGACCGGAAGAGAATTTATGGAACACCATGATCAAAAAGGACACCTGGCATACAAAGGTGGACTTTTGTTTTCTCGGGCTGAGCCACGTCACAAACAAGAAATAGTGAGACTGCTTAAAGATTTAGGTGAAGTGGTTGCAATGACTGGTGACGGGGTTAATGATGCACCTGCTTTGAAATTGGCTGATATTGGAATTGCAATGGGCATTGCTGGCACTGAGGTAGTTCTTTTTGTTCTTGAGATATCAGTGTTTGACTTGAATGTGTCAATATTGACCTTACTCACTTAGAACGGGTCAAAAATAAATAAATAAATAAATAAATATGAGACTAGATTTTAACCAATTTTTTATAAAGTATGAACAAAACTGTGTTTTAGATCATTCGAACCTAGTATTTTTTACATGTGTAATTTCTTGAAAAATAATATTATTTATTAATTTGTGGACAGGTTGCAAAGGAAGCTTCTGACATGGTTTTAGCAGATGATAACTTTAGCACAATTGTGGCTGCTGTTGGAGAAGGCAGGTCTATTTACAACAACATGAAGGCCTTTATCAGGTGGGACATTCCCTTCATAAATAAGTTAATTAATTAAATAATAAAAACAAAACAAAATTGGTTCAAAGTTATAAATTACTTTTTCTTTCTAATTTCTAGATATATGATTTCCTCAAATATTGGTGAGGTTGCCTCGATATTCTTGACTGCTGCAATCGGCATTCCAGAAGGCCTGATTCCCGTGCAGCTTTTATGGGTCAATCTGGTCACTGATGGCCCTCCCGCCACCGCCTTAGGTTTTAATCCACCTGATAAATACGTCATGAAAAAAGCTCCCCGCAGAAGTGATGATTCATTAATTAGTGCATGGATATTGTTCCGCTATCTGGTATTATTTCACTTTCATGCCAAATTGACATACGTTTGAATGTTCGTCATGTTTTGAGTTTTGACCATAAACTCTTATTTCGTTTACATGCAGGTAATTGGACTCTATGTTGGCATAGCAACCGTGGGTGTTTTCGTCATTTGGTACACACACGGCTCGTTTCTTGGTATTGACTTAAGTCAAGATGGCCATACTTTGGTAGCCTACTCTCAACTAGCAAACTGGGGTCAATGCAAAACATGGGGAAATTTCACGGTTTCGCCTTTTACAGCCGGAGACCGAGTTTTCAACTTTGACTCGAACCCGTGTGACTATTTCCAAGGCGGAAAGGTCAAAGCGATGACACTCTCACTCTCAGTATTGGTTGCAATTGAAATGTTTAATTCCTTGAATGCCCTTTCGGAAGACGAGAGCCTGTTGACCATGCCACCATGGGTCAACCCGTGGTTACTTATTGCAATGTCGATCTCATTTGGGCTTCATTTCTCGATCCTATATGTCCCGTTTCTTGCACAAGTGTTCGGGATAGTGCCTTTAAGCTTGAACGAGTGGTTGTTGGTTCTGGCGGTTGCTTTGCCCGTTATATTGATCGATGAGGTTCTTAAATTTGTGGGTCGGTTGACAAGTGGGAGTCAGACGGGCCAAAGGTCTTCAAAGCGGAAGACAGAGTGATGAATGTACTAAAATACCCTTGATATTGTGGGCTGACAGTATAAGTATACTGATTGTGGTTCGACCTTGGTCGGGTTGAAAACCACAAGGGTAGTTCGGACCATTTAATAAGATTATAGTAATAGTTTTGGTAGACGTTAGCGTAATCTGTTTCTTTTGTTCTTTTCTTTGTTATGTGTTCGTACTCTAATATTCGTTGGAACGAGAACATTAACAAAACCGGATTCATGTTGATCTCTTTGAATTGCATGTGTTTTGAACCGAGTTTTTTCCTTCTTTTTTTTTAAATTGTAATCTTGATTGATCTGTCCATGTTGATATACCCTTTTATAAAATTCACATCCAAATCATTCAAATGTCTTTTAAGTGTTAACACGTAAGATTTAATGCAACGGATGTCATCTAACCTAACACCCGGTTTGTGATCATGAGATGTTCGAAGGTGCATTGACATGATTGAATGATAAGATGTGCGATATTGTCTGTAAAAGAAGCAAATGCTCGTTGAACCATTTGGAGAGGTTTGTTATAAGTGAACGAGTGCAGGCAAACATTTTTTTATTCACATATATAAACGGACGAAAATGAAAACTGTGCCATTCGTGAGTGGTCGTATATGTTTGTTAGTTTATATTTGTTAGTTGATGTTTGTTTATGATAGTTTGTGTGCATAGTCTTATTAAATATATCGCCTTTTCTAATGTTAATCAAAGCCCTTCATATCTTCATGGTCAGCCAGCTTTTGAAAACCAAACCTTATTTTGTAAAGAAGAAACGCATATGTAACATGTGTAAAAGTTCTTCTATGTTATTTTTTTCCCAATTTTCTTTTACTTTTGTTTTTTTCTCTTTTGAGTTCTTTTAAAAAAAATTATTTCTTTATATAAAAAACTTGAAAATTAAGTAAACACGTTTTACACGGTTTCATATTACATGTTGCAAAAGTTACGACACAACTTATAAATGATCAGAGTTAACACGCTGTAACACGCTGCAACGCCTGATAGGTTCAATGCTTTTATGTCTATTTTTCCTGTTTAACGCCTCCCTATTAACACACAAGTTCTCAATAGAATTTTAGTTTTTTCACGGTTTTACACCACACCGCCACATCACGGTCTTAAACTCTTAATACTAGTTTAAACTTAATTAAGCCTTTTGTTGTTTGCTTTATGCCATGTGGAAAATATCAGGCGCAAACAATTATAAATGATGCGAGTTAACACGTTGCAACGCCCGACACAATTATTTCTTTAAACTTCACCAAACATCACAGTTTGTGGCCTCCATTTGAAAATTTAATCAAATTTCTTATTTCAACCATGAATTACTAAACCCGTTTGTGAAGATACATCAACTAATTAGCACTTTCGATTTACTCCAGTGTGTTTTTATGTAATTTACCAACTTCAAAATGAAATTACTCATTTTAAGTGGTTACGTGTAACTTAAACCATTCGATATCAATATTTTTTAATCTTGAGACCTCTCATATGAAACTTAGAATCTTTATGTCTTTAACGATTTTGTTTGGGCATGTATTAATTCCTTAGAATATCTTATTGTTTCTCGCTTTCCATATGCTCCAAAAGTTTAACCCGGAAAATAACTTGAACATGCTTTCTTTTGAGTTTGGTTCCGTCCCAAATAGTTTAAGCATGCTATGACATCACAACTTAAGAAACCATAAAAAGGTGAAAGTTTACACCAACGCACAATACTTTTCCATCCCAAACCCGCCAACGAGCAAGTCATAAGCATTCGCTCGGCCGAATTCCGAAGAAAACAAACAGGCACTCTTCGGTTTCCACATCATGTAGGTATGTGCAAGAAACCAAAAAAACTGATTCGCAACCGAAAAAACCGAACCGAAACAAAAGCCGATGATTTGGTTTTATGTTTTTGTAAAAACCGCACTAACGGTTCAGTTTTGGTTTTGCATGTTAATAAAACCGAAAAAACCGAACTGAACCAAACCGAATTCCTAAATTTTTATTTTTTTATATTTTATGTTATGATTTATAATAATTTAATAAATATGTAACTCCAATATTTTTAATCAAATGTATAGTAGTCTATTATTTTACAATTAACAAAATTATTTATACCTAAATTCATTACTTTAACTTTTTTTCGGCCTAAAATTTTCAAGCTTAAATGGCAAAAACCGAAAACCAAAACAAAAACCGAGACCAAAAAAATGAAACTGAACGGTTTCAAAAACTCTAAAAACCAAATGTTTGGTTTTCGATTTGATATTACCCAAAAACTACACCGAACCACGTCAGTAGAGGTGCACAAATCGGGTTTTCTAAATACCCGGGTTCGGGTATGACCGGGTACGGGTATGACCGGGTATTGGTAATAATCGGGTAGGGTTCGGGTCGGGTATTGTCTCTAAAAATCATACCCTATGCATCGGGTTCGAGTCGGGTATAGAACCGGTATTCTAAAACCGGGTATTTGAATACCCTATTATCGGGTATTGAAAAAACTCTATTTACGGGTTTTTTTCTGGTATTTTTTTATATAGATTGGATTTTTTAAAAGTTTACACTTTTTATGTGTATTATTCGGGTATTTTTAAGGTATTTTTTGGGTATACATAGGGTATTTGAAATACCCGGTTTCGGGTATTGGAAAACCTCGGTTCAGTTCGGGTATTACCAGGTACAAATCGGGTTTTCGGGTATTACCGGGTATAAATCGGGTCCGGTTCGGGTTCGGGTTTTAGTGCCAAAATGCATACCCTATCCGTACCCTACGGGTAGGGTCGGGTTCGGGTTCGGGTATTAAAAGCCCGGGTATTAGAAAAACCGGTTCCGGATATTTATTTCGGGTCCGGTTCCAGGTTCGGGTTTTTTGTGCACCTCTACACGTCAGTCACACCCCTAACATATTGTATGTTTCTCCTCTAGGCCCAACCCATACTCGGTGACCCGAAAGTCGAAAACGATTCAAAAACCCGCCCATATTCCCAACAAAAATCACGCTTGCCACGTCACCGATCCGCGTGACTAATCCTACATATCCACCATCCATTCTTATTAATCGTACGGTCACAAAACGTACACCACATTTTACCCCCACTATATATATATAGTTATACACACCCAATCTTCCATCAAACATAAATCTATCTGCCATTAACATCTTCCGATCTTCAAAGCTTCAGGTTAGCAATTCCTTCAATTATTCCACTTGATTCATCACATTTCGTCTAATTCCAAACAATTTTGTGCATATTTTAAACCCAATTTCGGTTTAATTAATCATTTCTTCAATTAATACTGTTCATCAATTTCATTTAAATTCAAAACAATTTTGTACCCATTTTATAAGCAATTTCAGCTGATTATTTCTTCAATCAATATACCCAGTGTTGGCCCAGATGAATCAAACAATCGAATCAAGCAAACTTAACAAACCAATGAACACGAGATATCGGATGACAACCCACGACTCTTTTCATATAATCAAACGAACATAACAAACGAACTTCACGAACTTATCAAACGTACATGGAGATGAGACTCCTTGACTCTCTCTTAACTCTCTCTCAACTCTCTCTTTACTCTCATAAATAAAACTAATAATCTAGACCCTATATATAGACTTATTAAACTTGCTCACCAAGACATACCTTTCCTAAACTTACTACAATTCAAATAACTAAATTATAACTTAACAAAATAAACCTTTAACTTTACTAATAATTCAAGATTAATCCTTCATTCACCCTCTTAATCTTGAAGTTGTACCACCAAGGTCTTGAATTCCCAATAACGCTCTCAACTCTTCAATTTTAATCACTGGTTCATCTTTACCCTTTCTTTTCAGTTGTTTGTAACAGACCTGTTTAACAGGTTCTTCACGCTCATCATTCAAACCATCCACATTGATCTCACATACCACTTCATTCTTCACATTCTTCTTTTTCACTTTTCTTTTCATTATTTGCTTATCAAAACTTGCAGATGGGCTATTCATTCCTTCTTTATCAGACCCTACTAGGCCTTCCATTCTAAGAATTCTTCTCAACCTTTCATTCGATTCTGACTTTTCATCAACAAATGCTCGATTGTTGACTTTCACATACGCTTCAAAATCTGCAGACTTGTTAGCTGCATCATTCCTTTCATTCAGTATCACATCCTTTCTCTCATCATCATGATCAAAAGCAAATTCATTGCTTCGTTTTTCCTCACTTATCTTAACAGTTTTCTCATCTTCATGGTTGTTTGCCTCAGAACATACCTGAAGATTCACCATATTCTCTTCTTCTTCTTCTGAAGAAATTCTCTCATTTTCTTTATTCAATCTTTCTTTTCCTTCTCTTCTCAAAACAGCTTGCAAAGCTTCTTCATTCTCAACAGCTTCATGAACTTCCTTCTTACGTGTTTGTTCTTCTTGAACAATCACATCTAATATTTCCTTCTCAACATTTTCATCCAATCTTTCTTTCTTAACGGCTTCTTGAGCTGCTTTTTGTTCTTCTACTTTTCGTACATAATCAATTCCTAGAAATCGAATCTTCAAAGCAAGCCATGCTTCCTTAGCATTCATGAGCATGCCAACTTGTACCAAGATGTCTTCCGGTAGGGCTTGACATATGAATCCCAATGCTGTGTACATCTTCCTTTCATCTACAACTATGCCGACTGTAGGTTCAACAACTTCCCAAAGACCATATTCTTTCAGAAACCCCTCCATTGTGGTCGACCATGCTTTGTAGTTCGATTTCGTTAATACTGGAAGTCCCCCAAACACCATAGCGTCTTTCCTATCTTTACTTTTTTATGCTATTCTAGTTGGAATTGACTCCCAATCTCGAAACCAATCTCCAATAAATAACCAAACCTGACAAACTGTTGTTCTCTTTTACTTGATTGATAAGTCGGTTAACTTAGCATGAACAAATTAATTCTTTGCTAGAATCAATTTTATTCTTAATTAATTCTTCGAACTTGCTGTGTTGTTTTGAATCTCACAACAAAAGAAAATAACCTCTGTTGGTTTCTTTATATAATTTTGACTTCTTTTTCAAATTGCAAAGCAAGCATCTATCGGTTTAATAATAAAACACCGACCGACACTATTCCAAATTTGCACCGACTTTAATTAACTTTTTTTGTTGAAAAAGAAACCACACCCTGCTTAATCTTGCTATCGGTTGCCCTTGGTATGAACGTACACCACCCAATAATTTGCTGCTTAACGATTCTTCCAAACTCTTCAAACAGGAAGCCCACAAACTTCTACGAACAACGAGCCTAAGCTCTGATACCAATTGTTGGCCCAGACGGATCAAATAATCGAATCAAACAAACTTATCAAACCAACGAACACGAGATATTGGGTGACAACCCACGACTCTTTTCATATAATCAAATGAACATAACAAACGAACTTCACGAACTTATCAGTACATGGAGATGAGACTCCTTGACTTTCTCTTAACTCTCTCTTTACTCTCACAAATAAAACTAATAATCTAGACCCTATATATAGACTTATTAAATTTGCTCACCAAGACATACCTTTCCTAAACTTACTAAAATTCAAATAACTAAATTATAACTTAACAAAATAAACCTTTAACTTTACTAATAATTCAAGATTAATCCTTCACCCAGTTCATCAAATTTGTTTAATTAATCAAATTTCAGCTGATTATTTCTTCAATCAATCTATACCCAGCTCATCAATTTCATTCAGTTCCTCAGTTTTGTTTAATTCATCAAATTTCAATCATTTAGTCATCCGATCTACCTAATTCATCAATTTCATTACATTAATCAAATTTCAGTTAATTGTTTCTTTCTAGTTCATCAGTTCGTTTAATTTATCGAATTTAAGCCAATTATTAATTTCATTTAATTGTAAACAATTTTTTACAGGTTCCAACCACAATCAACAATGTCATGCAGAGGTAAAGGAGGCAAAGGGTTAGGCAAGGGCGGAGCAAAAAGACACCGTAAGGTACTCCGTGAAAACATTCAGGGAATCACAAAGCCTGCAATCCGAAGACTGGCTCGCAGAGGGGGCGTGAAGCATATCAGCGGGTTGATATATGAGGAGACACGTGGGGTGTTGAAGATATTCTTGGAGAATGTGATTAGAGAAGCGGTTACCTATACCGAGCATGCTCGCAGGAAGACTGTTACCGCCATGGATGTGGTTTACGCGTTGAAGAGACAAGGAAGGACTTTGTACGGGTTTGGGGGTTAAGACCACCCGTAGTGGCAGCTTTGCCACCCACGTTATGGAGGAAAACGCGGGGGGTACACCGCCCCCCCCCTGCGTTATGTAATTTTTGTTTTCCCCGGCGTTTTCTACAAAACGCAAGAATGGCTCAAAAATCAAAAAAGAAATCCGTTATATTACGTGACAATGGCGGTTTGTGTTTGTGAGCCTGAGGATCCATCGCCGGAGATTAACGGTGGCGGTTTTTTCCGGCTTCGTTTTTTCCGTTCTCGATTTTCCGATTTGCTTCATCGCCGGAGGGATTTGAGATCTGGGTGGGGATTGACGGTGGCGGTTTTTTCCGGCTTCGTTTTTTCTGTTCTCGATCTTCCGATTTGCTTCATCGCCGGAGGGATTTGAGATGGGGATTGACGGTGGGATTGTGTTGTGATTGTGATTTGAGGTTTAAAAGTATTTTATATACATAAGTTTTGCGATTGTATTGTAAAAAAACAAACAAAAAAGTGTACAAGTGGGTTTCGTGGGTTTTCATGTTGGCCGGAATAATTAGATCCGGTGAGTTTCGTGGTGGCCGGAATAATTGGATCCGGTGGTGGGTGCAAAAAAGTGTAAACGTGACTGGGCGTCACGTGGTGCTTAATGTCTGGGGGTGGAGAGTTATGACTACAGCCTGTTTTTGTAAAAAATCATAACTCTGACCGGGCGCCACGTGGCGCATAATGCCTGGATGTGGAGAGTTATGACTACACATGGTCTAAGGGTTTAGGCGGTGTGTGTTATCAAGTCTTGCTATCAAGAAAAGAATTAGGAGTGTGTTTGGTTCGGTTCGGGTCGGGTCGAGTTAGGATAGTAGAGATGGGCTGGGTTTGGGGTTTTTGTTGTGTAATTTGATGTAAGAATTGTGTTGGTTAATGATGAATTTACTTTCTTATTATTTTTGTTAGCGAGTTTTGATATTCTAACAAAATAATCCTTGTTACAAGGATAATTGTGATGGGCTAATGCTGGGGTGTTATATGGTTTGAGTAAAAGGTCAACCTAAACGTTGGAGGGGTTGATCGGGTGGTGGCGTTATTCCACAATACATAGCTTATTATACATAGGATGTTAACTTTGTCAGGTTAAATAAGTGGAGCAGACGCATATATTCATTCTTGTGGTGTTTTGTGTTTGACGGACTTGAGGGTAGAGGTGCACAAACCGGTTTAGTTTAGTCAACAAAAGTCAAAACCGGTTTATGATCGGTTTCGGTTCGGTTAACCGGTTTAGATGGAAAAAATTACAAACCGGTTCTAAACCGACGGTTTCAATCGGTTTCTATATAATCGGTTTCAAATTGGTGCGGTTTCGGGTTGGTTCTGTTAACCGGTTTATTTGCCCACATCTAGTTGAGGGTGTGATTCTTGTTGGGTTTTAGGAATGATATTTATTTAGTGATTACTAGGTTACTAACCCGTGTAGTACACGGGTGGAAATTAGAAAATTCGTAACGTAAAGAAATATGATTATATATTTGAATATTATATTATTTATTTTTTTAACCATTATAAAATGTTTTTTTATAGCTTCATATAAGATATATTTTTTTCTATATAATTAAATAAATTTATACATGTTAATTAACATAAAAATAAATTTAGATTGGGCCAAAGATAAAATTAATAAACGTTTGTAATATTAATAAACTTTTGATGAATCCCATAAACAAATTAGAATCTTGAACTATTCATAAAAATTGGAATCACAAAACTGTTGGAAATTTTAAATAACAGATTAATGATTACAAAATGTTATTCGAAGTTAAAAATCAGCCATTAAATATTTTCCAATATCAAAATATTATTAAGACTTTTTTAGAATTCTATTAAAATACCAATTAATGATTACATGATTCTAATTGAATTTGAATTCAATATTATACTATAATAATATGTCAATTATGTCAAAATTATTGCTTAAAATAAAACCCCATGTTCCTTAATTTATGCATTATTATGCGTATAATAGTTGTAATGTTAAAACCTTTTAATTATGTGAAATTGAATGCTTAAAATAAAACTCCCATTACAAGTTTTTAAATCTTAAAATACTTTCCAGGTTAATGTTATTTGAATAATTTAAGATAAAATTAAAATATTTTAATTATTTCAAAAATGTTGCTTAAAATAAAACTACATAATCCTTTATACATAATTATGCATATAATAGTTGTAAAATGAAATTTTGAATCTTTTAAATATGGAAAAATTAATTGTAAAAATAAAACTCGTATTAAAACTTTTCCATCCTCAAAATAGTTTTCATATTTTTATTAAAATTTTATTTAAATACCAGTTAATCGTTATATAATATTGTTAGAATTTTAATGCAAGATTATAATAAAGTCTTTTAATTATGTCAAAATTAAGGCTTAAAATAAAACCATTTAGTTCTTAATTTGTTCATATAATAGTGGTAAGAAGATTAAAACATTTTAATTATGTCAAAATGAATGTAATATCTATGTTTCTTTATATAAAAAAAATAAATGTTTAAAATATACACAAATATTTTTAACTGATCCTTAATTTATGCATAATCTAAGTATACTATTAAAACAAAATGATTTTTCCACATAGCATCAAGAGTGTACACACTGGGATCCACATACGCAATTCCCTTAAATACATTTTCCACCTAATTAACATTTATTAAAATGTATAACAATTCATTAAATGCAAAAAATCCTTCATCCATTGTTTTTCATTTAATTATTATTCTAAAATTATATCAACTTATTCATATAAATTTAGAAAGACTAATCTTTGATCTTTTACAATTCTATATAAAATTCTTCATTCATTTTATTTTATAATAATTTAATTCAATAACTTGACTTATAGCAAATTTCATTTGCGGATTATATAATAATCAATTGAATTACATAAATTGTGAAAAATAAATAAATACATGAATACTAACAAAAATATACATCAATATTAAACAAAAATAAAAGGCATCTTAACAAACAATCTTCTATCCATGAAATTAGCCATATCAAGTTTGGGACAATAACCTGAAATGGTAAAATTAAATATTAATATTAATATCAAATAATAAATAAATTACAAATTATGAAAAATTTGAATCATGTGAAAAGATGTAAAATTGATGTTATAATTTACAATCGGAAAATTTGAATCGCGTTACCGGAAAAACGAAATAGTGAAGATCTCCATTGAATCTTCGATTTTGTTATATAACCTAAAGAGATTATAAGAAAAGAAATCATATAATTATTAATATAAATACAAACAAAAACGAAAAACAAAATTAATTGTAATTGATATAAAACCTTACCGAAATAATATGATAAGAGTATCAAAATGAGTATGAAATATAATTACTGGAATAACATATAACAAAACAATAGAACCTTACCGGAAAATCAAATAACAAAATCGGAAAACAATAGAACCTTACCGGAAAAACATAGAACAAAATCGACCATTACCGGAATATAAGAGACGGTGAAAGAATAAGCTTAATTTAGGAATTTACATATATATCGATGGACCAATCTTCTTCGGGCTTTGAATTATCCTTGAGACGCCAAAGTTTCAGAATACGCACCTTCAGGATATCGTCACTGTTAAGAACATCCAATTAATTCAACACGGTGATGTTTGTTGGCTCCATCTTCCTGGTGGTGAAAATTTAAAAATAAACAAAACATTAATTGGTACAATAACACTTTTAACCAAAAAACTAAAAAAAACGAATGATATAAACAACAACAAATATAAACCTTAGAAACAAAAAAAATCCTTTAAGCTATATTTGGTGTGATAGTGTAAGAATTGTTGTGTGAAAGAGAAGTATTTATATATAGTTCATAGTAAATGATTGAATTTGAGAGATTTGAATAAAGAAGGAATGCATATAGGGAATGAATGAAAAACATAAAATTAGGGAAATTCAATTACCTTGAATCATGGACGAAAAATAAGGTATGATGATTAAGGGATTTTCAAAATTTGAATTACTAAAATTTAATGTTGTTAAAGTATATTATAAATACAAAATAATTCAATTAACATCTTTAATCTTTAAATCGATACTATATTTAAACATACGGAATTAACTAATTAATGTGGAAAATAAGTAACTAATATATTTACATGAATATAACTAATTATCAATTCAAACAATTAAATAATTACCGTATATCTTAATGATAGTTAATTAAATAAAATTTACATTCATTTAGACCATAATTTAGACAATAATTAATTCAAATGGAAAGGAGGGAATATCAAATTTAAAAATATAGAAATCCGTAATTATACATTTCCTTAATAAAATGGGTCATACTTTCCTAATTTCCTTAATCTCCTTACGAATTTGACAAATTTAATTTAAATAATATAATATTTTAAGAATTATAATATTTTATATCGGTATCTCTATGTATATAATATTTTATATTATATGTTATTATTTTGAGTAAATACATACAATTTTGGAGATTATAAACTATTTATCATATTTCATTAAACTATTTATCAATTTTGGAGATTATCTCTATATTAAATCCGTAATCTCTTCTGCTGATGAAATAACAAATAATTAATTAAATTATTTATTATATATTATAGTAAAACTTAATTCAAATAGGAAGGAAGTAATATCAAATTTAAAAATTTACAAATCCGTAATTAAACTTTTCCTTAATAAAATGGGTCATCCTTTCCTAATTTCCTTAATTTCCTTACGAATTTGACAAATTTAATTTAAATAATATAATATTTTAACTCAATTATAATATTTTATATCGGTATCTCAATCTCTATATTATATATATCTCAATCTCAATCTCTATATTATATATATATATATATATATATATATATTATCCGTAATCTCTATATTAAATCCGTAATTTCTTCTATTGATGAAATAACAAATAATTAATTAAATTTTTTATTATATATTATCTATAAAATTAACATAGGTGGTGAATGAAATCAACAAAAAAATAACAAAGGTGGTGAATGAAACAACAAAAAATAATTAATTTTTCAAAAAGAAATTTGGAATATTTCGTATTCGAACTATAGCTACGATTTTAAAATATTACATTAATTAGAATATTTTGTATTGTTATTTAATTAATCTAAATTTACACTTTTAGCTAAATGTAATATTAAAAAATTACATTATTACATTATTATTTAAGTATTCAAAATGAAAAATTAAAAATTAAAGGAAAGAGGAAAGATAATAATTTAATAGCATTGATGAATCTTAATTTAATATATTATTGATTTATTTTATTAACTTGAAAATTATAGAAGGCATTGATATAAATGGAAACTATGAAAATCAACCAATAAGAAGGAGGTATATGGACTTAAAGCTTATTGCTTTAATAGTATAGTTAGATGTAATTAAAATCACTCAAGCTAAAATAAACATCATGGTTGATATCTACTTAATTATTTTTGTTTTTAGAACTTACTATTTGTTCTACACTGTGTAGGGGCGAGTTTGGACGTCATTTACATTGGTACTAACATGCAAAAGAAATTCATGTCAAAATGTTAATAAAAATAAGCGCGTAACCATGAGTTAAAGAAAAAAAAGCTAAATAAACTTTGATAACTTGTTTGTATATGTTTAGATGACTTGTATATTATCACACACAACTATGTTTTGAATGGAAATTATATTGAAATATAAATAAAAATATGGATATTACACGGTATATTCATGGAGTTTTATAAAATCGTATTTTAAAAGTCATAAACAAGAAACAAAAAGAAATATAAAAGGTTATGAGTAAGACGACTATGACAGTGTAGTTGAGAAAAAAAACATATAGAAAAGTATAGGTCTTAAATGGTAAGGGTATTCGGTGTGGTCACCGAAGGAAGCTGACAAGGATCCAACCACTGGAAGACAACTCACGGAAAACCGAAGGAACCCGCTGGCAACTATAACCCGGTGGCGGTGTTACCACCTACTCACGCGCACACATAATCGCTCTTCGTCTCTCCACTTCTTTCGTCACAAAAATCTCACTTTTAACCGAACCCGCCCACTCTACCTGGCGCAGGTGGCAAACCCGCTAGCGGTTTAACGATAGCACCCCTACTCGCAAGGTTAACTAAATATTAAACGAACTTAGTGTAACAAAAACAAATAGAGGGACTAAAACTGGACTCACACAATACTTTAAACCTCTAATAAACCTTATTATTCTCTTCTCTTCTCTTCTCTTCTTCGTCTTCTTCTTTTCTTCAATAAAAATAAAACCCTAATTGCTTAATTTCTTCTGTAACTATGGCGTTTTTCGATCTTAACATACCGTACACAGAATCAACCAAACACAACTCCACCACGGCCAAATCCACACGCTTAAAACTCACAATCAAAGCCATGGAGCTAGGCTACTCCGGCGTAGCATACAACCGCACCATCACCGGCGTAATGTCCGAAGCTGACCGTTGTTCAATCGCTTTGTTTCCTCTTGAATCCGTCCTTAAAGTGTCTCCGTCAATTTCTAACGCCGTCAGTTTTCACCGACGTGTTCTTAATGTGCCAAGTACGACGCCGTTTCGGCAGTATACTAGGATAACAGTGGTTGTGGAGAATCCGGCGCAAGGAGCGTGTTTGAATAGTGGGAATCCGGTGTTGAAAAGTTATAATATTGTGGCGGTTAGGCCGTTGAAGCAGGAGGTGTTTGATTTAGCTTGTAAAAGTTATGAGGTATTGTTTTGTTGGGGGTATGCGTGGGTCAGTTCGGTTTTGGGAGCTTTTTTGGTGTCGGTTTGGTTTTGGGCTAAAACTGAATAAAAACCGGAATGCTGGTTTTTGAGTTTTTATATATATAAACCGTTCGGTTTCTGTTTTTAGTTGGGTATTGTTGGGTTTTGATTGAGCTGAAACTAAACCAAAAACCGAAATTATCGGTTTTTTGTGTTCTTTTAAAAGTGTTCTGTTTCAGCTTTTTTAGTTTTGGTTTTTTGTTTGTTTGGTTCAGTTTTGGGTTAAAACTTTTAAAAACCGCTCAGTTTCTCAGCCTTTTCAGTTTTTTGTTGGGTAACTCATTTTCGGCTTTTTTTGGTTTCGGTTTTGGTTTTCCGGTTTTGACATTTGGGTTTGAAAATTTTGGGCCATAAAAAAGGCTGTCTTTAAAAATAATGATAATGAATTTAGGTCAAAATCTTTTTATTTGCATTAATTGTATTTAATAATTATACTTTTTTGTTAGTTAATTGTTTTTACTTGGGTTGGGTTCTTTTTTAATAAGGAATTGTTTGATCTATCTAGCTTGTAAAAATTATGAGGTGTTGTTTTGTTTAGAGCCCTAGAAAGTAGAAATGTATGATACTGGTGATGTTGCTGATATGCTGTTGTGTATGTTTATGTTTAGGTTGATATAATTGCCATTGATTTCTCGGAGACGCGGTTTAGGTTGAAACAGCCACTGATTAAAGCTGCAATTGAGGTCATTGTTTTATACATCTTATAGATAGCGTTGTAGAACTCACTATCGCGATTAATCGGATTGGAAGTTTATGTATTTTTTCAAACACACTTATACACACATACATGCAAAGTTTTCAAAATTTTATATAATTGTTCAAACTTATAAATTGAATTGGTCTAATGAGTATAATTTTCCAATACTTTAAAGCTTTTGACCAGTTTTGACAATTTTACCGAAATTTGACCGATTTTTGAACAATTTGGGCCAATCTAGACCGGCTTCGACCAACTACTGATTTGTTAGTCCGATTGGGTGAAATCGAATTGGTTGCAATACCAATTAGCGATTATTTGGTGACTAATCGCGATTTTTACAACACTGCTTTCTATTTTTGAACATGTTTATAGATCTGTGGGTTAATATTCATATACTTAATAGTATGCAGAGAGGAGTATGTTTTGAAATTACATACTCAGGTCTTCTGGATGCTCAATTGAGAAGACAGATGATATCCAATGCTAAGGTATAAGTGTGTAGCATGTTATGTTTTCTGTTTTTGAGTGTAGTTTGATGTGATTTTGTAAGAACATAGCTTAAATGAAATGAAAACTTGCAGAGTTTGATTGAACCTGAATATGAATCAAACTTTTTTGGTTTATGAAAACAGTCTTTAACTGTGCATGTTCTTAATCTTGTCATTGTAATCACTCACATAACAAAATGATAATTTGATCAACATAAAGTAAATGCAGTCTTGTTGCATTACACTTGATACAAGCATTAGCTATCTTCATAGCTTGTTATACACACAGACATATAAATACATTATATAACTCACGAAATGCTATTTGCAGCTTTTGGTGGATTGGACAAGAGGGAAAAATATAATATTTTCAAGCGCTGCTGCTTCTGTAACTGAATTTAGAGGACCATATGATGTTGCAAATCTAGCATGTTTACTTGGTTTCTCAATGGAGGGTGCGAAAGTATCCGTTTCAAAAACATGTAGGTATGATTATCATATTATGAACACCGACAAAAGACAATTTGAAATGTGGAATTTGCTAGCACAATTAATATCAATTCATGTTTAAAATACACATCCTGCAGAACATTACTAGAGAATTCTTTAAGGAAGAAGAAGTTCCACAAAGAAGCCATCAAGGCTGAATTAATCTCATCAAACGATGATGGTTTTGATGACTGGCTTAAGTGGGACCCGATTTCCAGTGGCGAAGGCGATTTACAACTAGATGACATGGCAAAATCATTTGCGGATTCGAATAAAGAACCGAAAACGGTCAACAAAGCAATTGACTTTGTTTCAGTTATTAATGAATTGCCATCGCATGGGTTGCAAATTACTGATATGGTAACCGAAACAAAACTAGATTCTAATTTGCATGATTCTCATGAGAAAGATAGGTTATTAAAAGTTGGGAATTGTGATATCTCATCAAAAAATGAAAATCTTGAAACTTTGGCGAGTGTGGAAGCGGATGAAACTTGTTCTATGATTATAGATGAACCCGAGCAGCAAAATCTGTCATTAAAAGTTCGTGAGGATATACATGAAGAAATTGTTATTGTTGAAGAAGAAAGAAAAGGGCATGAAGACATGCATGAAGAAATTGCTATTGTTGAAAAAGAAAGTGAAAGTATGTGTAATGGTGTTCCAAATCCAGTTGTTTTGGTCTCATTTGAGGATAATTGTTCTTCTATTCAGGGTGAGGAAGCCAACAAATTGTCTCCCAATGCCTCTATGTTTCAACCAATGCCGGCGTTAAGTGAAGCAGGTATTAGCAAAGTAGGAGGAATAGTATTACAAATTCATACCCTGATTTCTTAATGCTTAAATAATTGGACATACAAAATTTCATTCTTATTTCTTCCAATAAACATGCACAAAATAGTTGCTTTCATAACAGTGGAAGCTACATAATACATATATAGTTGCTTTCATTTGGTACAAGCCTGCAACTAGGGGTGTTTACAGCTAAGAGTGTAAATGAGCCGAGTCAAATCCAAGCTCGACTAGGCTTAAGCGCGGCTCGTTTAACTTACTAGAGCTTGAGCACGAGCTTGAGCTTGGCTTGTTTCAAGCTCTCTATTTCTAAAGCTCAAGCTCGGCTTGTGAGTAGTTTTTCGTGCTCGAGCTCAGTATGTTTATTATTTATTATATGTTAATTAGTTTATATACATTTATAATAATTTTTTGTATATATATTTAGTATAATCTTTTATAAATGATTTAATTATTTTTTTATATCTAATAATTATTATATAAATATTAGTAAATAATGCTAATAGGCTTGTTTCAAGCTCTCTATTTCTAAAGCTCAAGCTCGGCTTGTGAGTAGTTTTTCGTGCTCGAGCTCAGTATGTTTATTATTTATTATATGTTAATTAGTTTATATACATTTATAATAATTTTTTGTATATATATTTAGTATAATCTTTTATAAATGATTTAATTATTTTTTTATATCTAATAATTATTATATAAATATTAGTAAATAATGCTAATAGGCTTGTCTAGGCTCGCAAGCCAGCTCGAGTTCGTTTATTGAACAAGCTCATTTTTGGGCTCGAGCCCGGGCTCGCTTAAACTCAGTTTGATTTTAGCTTTTAGCGAGCCGATCTCGAGTACGTCATGAGCGTCTTGACTCATTTATTCTCTTATTCAGGGTCCTGTTTGACTGGTTTTGACAAATTAAATAGACCGTGTTAGGTGGGTTATTCAGTTACCAGTTTGGTGGTCTGAACGAAATTTTTTGTTTTTTGTTCTTTTTCAAAATCATTAGTTTGTATGTAAACATTTAGAAATAATAAAGATGGTTTGTGATTATAAAACATAATACATAAAAATAATATTCCAAATATGAAAACAAAACTATAAATAACAAAGGTTATAAGGCTGGTTCCAAGTTCCAAATCGGACTGAACCGTTTGAATCTCAAACCGGTCGAGTTGGTTCGGTTTGGACAGTGTGGTGTCGGTTTCAACGGTTTATGAACACCCCTAGCTACAACAACTATAAAAAAATTAAAAGTAATTAATAAAGTTTAAGCTTCTAAAAAAAGTTTGCTTTCTTCTAGATAAGATGTTCCCTTCCTCTGATGCATGTTTACCTAAAAAGGTTCTAGAAGAACACACGAGTGATACAAAAGAAGCATACTTACCTGAAAAGGTTCAGAAGAACACATGAGTGATACAAAAGAAGCATGTTTACCGGAAGAGGTTTTAGAAGAACACATAAGCAATACAAAAGATGATGTTACGGCTACACCTGTTACGTCATGTTTTGTCTCTTCTTGTGTCTCTTCAAATGAAAAGGTTCTAGAAGAAAACACAAGTGTTATAAGGGAAAACGTTTCAACTGCACCGTCTAGTGTATTAGCCAATTTGAGACCTCATGATGAGTTGCAAATCAACGGTTGTAGTTCAGTTGTTCATGAGCCTTTGGAAGACTTGTCAATGGAAGTCAACACAGAGGTCAAAGATGATTGTCATACGAATAATTTGTCTGCACCACAGTCTTCATCAATTGTTCATGAGCCGTCTGAAGATGTGTCGATGGAAGTCAACGTAGAGGTCCAAGATGATAGTCATATGAATAATTTGTCTGCACAGCAGTCTTACTCAGTTGTTCATGAGCCATCAGAAGATGTGTCGATAGAAGTCAACGCAGAGGTCAAAGATGATAGTCATATGAATAATTTGTCTGCACAGCAGGCTTCATCAATTGTTCATGAGCCATCAGAAGATGTGTCGATGGAAGTCAACGTGGAGGTCAAAGATGATAGTCGTATGAGTCATTTGTCTGCACAGGAGTCTTCATCAGGTAATTAAATTATTATTTCAATCTCATATAAACTGTGTAATTATATCATTAAAACCTAATTTATATTTTATAAATCAAGTTCATAAAGCTGGCTTTTTCTAAAATTATATTTCTTTTATATTATTTTATAGACAAATTAGTGAAAGTGACCATGAGATGCAGGGTGTTAACTCTATACATGAATAGTAATACATCCATAATTCTATACACAACACAAATCTATTCTATACATGATATGGCGCGTGCATCACTTTACTTTTAAGTAATTATTGATGGGAAAAAGTCCATAGACTGTTGGTTGCATTCTGACATCACTTATGCCTACATCGCACCCAAAAAAAATTTTATGCTGATTTTCGTCACAACATTTCACCACTGACGGTCCCAAAAAAAACTTTTATTACCAAATAAGGCCAACAACAAGTTTACTTACTTGAAAAGTTTGTATGCAGGGAGAGTTAGAAGAAAGCATGGAGGTTCGCAGCGACTAGTATCATTTCCTTTTAAAAGTTTGTTAAAACGTTCACATTTCAAGAAAACTCTAAAGATGAGAAGAAAACACATGTTTTTATAAGCGATTTTATAGAAAGTTTAGTTCAGGGAATGTTTTTGATGGAACAGAATTCTAAATTATGTTTTTTTTTTTTTTATCCTTTTATTCATATTCATATTTGATAATTTTTTATAGAGATCCCTTTATTCATATTTGATAATTTTTATATTATTGTGTTTGGTTTGTGAATTTGTTTTAAGTGGCCTTTTAAAAAGTAAAATGAAGAAGATGAATGAATGGATAATACAATACCCGAACATCACCCATATGTATGTATGTATATATATTTTTGTGTAAAAGAACAATCCTAATCCGCACTCTTTAAATTATGTAAGACATGATTTGTTATGCATTTATCTAAACGCGTAGTAATTAGGTCTGTAAATGTGTTAATCGGGTTGATAGATTGTAAAAGTTCAAAATTTGTATTAAATGAGTTAGGTGGTTAGCCTCTTTAGTTGAACAACTCGGCAAGTCGACTGGTTTAATTAAGCAAGTCAAGCCAAACACGATCCTTTTTATTAACCGGTTAAATATAGCATCATATCTCAATTTTGGAAAATAAAACAGTCTCATTCATATATTGGGACTATATGGCTATAGAGTTAAGGGGGGAAATTTATTTACTGAATTTTACATCTATTGAAGAATTACAAACACCATTACTTGAGGAGCTCATAAAACATTTTTGGGAATTCAATATCTTTATCAAAGCTGCAGATTAAGCATCTTGTGATTCTCGTCTTCCGCTTGTTGCTATCAAGACCGAGAAAAATATGGACGATTCCCGTAATATGAAGCCCAAGTTCGAGCCTTGTGTATTTTTAAGTTTTACTCCTTTGAACTTCTATGTATTAATCTCACAATACACAGCTGACTGGAGCTACGTCTTGGCTTGTGTAAGGTATTGCATAAAAGCTCGAGCCGAGTTTAGGCTTTGTTAAAGGTTTTATCAAGATATATCTAATAATTAAAAATGTGTATACCTTCAAAGAATAAACTAAAGATGAGTTAAGCTTGAGTTTGAGAAAAGTATCACGAGCCACGAGTAGCTCGTGCTCAAGCTCTCATAATTCAAAACGAGCCGAGCATGAGCTCTGGCTCGTTTAGTGACATATTAACTATCCCCAACTAGTACATCAAAAATTCATTCCTTTCTGTGCATTTCTTTTATTATTACTTACAAAAACACCAAAACAAACATTAATTAACCAACCAACCAACCATCAATAAAATCATTATTACTAAACCAAAACATCCATTACCTTAAACCAAAACTCATCAAGAAACACAAATCTCAACATCTTCATCATCATCCCCTCTCCCATCCTCAAAATTATCATTGTTAACACCTGACGATTCGATACTCAAATCAAACCCCGTTGGCTTCTCCGTCCCATCATTATTAACACCTCCCGACGGTTCGATACTCAAATCAAACCCTGTTGGCTCCCCGGTCCCATCATTATTAACACCTGATGGGTCGACACTCAAATCAAAACCCGTTGGCTCCCCGGTCCCATCATTATTGACATCAGACGGTTCAGCCACTTCTTTCTTCTGGCCGCGTTTCCATTTCTTAGTAGACGAAGTCCCGTCATCATCGAAATCCTCTTCTTCTTTCTCGCGATGCAAATAAACCCATAGTTTCCGTTCACCGTCAAACTGCACACACGGGTCCTGCTCATAATGCAAACGGTCCAATGCACCACTAATCACTTGGTTCACTTGCGCATCCGAAACATCTTCTACTATGTATTGTGAATCACGAATTAATGTGCAAACATCGGCGCGTGTCCCGATGCTTCCTGGTAACCGTGCAGCCGCGTCCCGAACCAAACAGAGAATGGTCACGTGAGGTGGTCGGTCACGTTTCAACATGAAATGGTCACGGGCTTTCGATGTCGGTTTTCCCGCACCCTTTTTTGACGGGGCCACCGTTGACTTTTTACCGTCGACTGCAGTGTACGCAAAAGCCCGGTCTGGTAGTAAATACCGTAGAACTTCTTCCTTACGGAAATAATCGCGAACTTCATCCGAACTCGGGTTTATCGTGTTGAGACTTTTTTGAGCCCGTAAATCTCGGAACCGTTCTTTTTCGTCTAAGTTGGCTTGCATTAAAGTCAAAGGCGGAGGGGGCAGACTTCCGATTTGTTGCAATGGTTCTTCAGCGCTTTTTAGCCAGTTAGCAAACGAGTCAACTAGTTTGACCAACATCTTGTGTGGAAGTTTCCATGTGTCTGGAGACGTTACTTCTTCGACAAGCTCATGATCGGGTGAAACTTGAGAAACGGGCCCTACCCATAACCAAGTTTTAGCGGGCTTATTATACGAAACAAGCGCTTTCCATCCTTTTGCTCCTAAAGGTGCGGTTTTTGAAGCGAATATCTTTAAAACCCCTCTTACTAACTCTTGAAGCGGTACTTGGGTTTCGAGAATGCACGGGTCGCCCGGGTTTGACTGGACCCGGTTGACTATATCCTTAACGGTCAAAGATGGGACGGTTGGGTTTTCAACTTCCGGTTTTGCCTCATCATTTATATTATCTTCTGGAAGTAAAGTTACCATTGCCATTCTTACGGCTGATAAAAGGTGTATAATCGAGAACGAAAATCCCGTGTGGACAGTAGGAGTAATTAAGATAAACGGTTTCTTCTGCGGTTTATTTTCAAAATTTTCGAAATCTGCATCTTCTTTGGTTATATCAATTACCGCTGGCTCGGGAATCACATTCTCGAAAGAAATATCCTCGACCCATTTCCTTTTCCCGAAAGTGAGTTGACTTTGACCTTCTTGATAGCGATCATCCATGTACATCAATTCATCCTTTACTTTTCGTTTCTTGGACCCCGAATGATCTTGACCATACACGTCAATCATTTGACCTCTTTTGGCGGGCCTTACGGATTCATCAGTGGCATACTCGTTAATGTGCATAAACGGAAGGGTAGAATAGTCATTTTCGAATTCTCCTTTTCTCTTCTTCCCGTACGGTTTTCTTGAAAACATGCCTTCAATATATCCATCCCCATTCGGCTCGTTAAAAAGATTGTTACCGTGCGTTTTACCCTTCTTTCTTGAATTTTGTAACGACCGATCAAGATCTTTAAATGTTCTATTATTGTTATTGCCACCAAGTTTTGGTTTTTTGAATTGTGGCCCGGATTTCACACCACTCGGGTAAGCCCATTTGCTTCTCATTAGAGGGTTATTATCGTCATCTTCACCAAATTGTTCAGATGAATCTGATTCTGTTTCTTCGCCTTTTGCTAACATTTTCATTCCATCAGCAGCTGTCACAACTCGTCCTCCATTTTGTGTATTGACCATTTTACCCTTTTTCATTCCCATCCTGTGGTTCATATGCCAAAAATTAGTAGTTTGCACTGGTCAGTTTGGAGCTCAAACCCAACTTGGTCAAATTGGGTCGGTTTTGGGCTCAATTTAAAAATTCAGTTTTTGGGTTTCACCATTTTGGCTTGAAAATTTCGGTCCAAATATGGCCTAAAATAATGAACTTGGGCCTGAAACTTTGGGCCCAATTTTTTGTTAATTAATGAATGATTGATTATTACACATTTGGACCTAACATTTTTGGGCAACACTATAAATTGGTGCTTATCAATTACATAAAATTGGGTTTTCGTTTTTTTGGTTCAATTTGGTGCAGTTCAGTTTTTGCTAGATAGCGAAACCAAAATCGAACAAGATAATTGGTTTTTGAAAAAACATAAAACAAAACCATCAGTTTTTTATTGGGTTCGGTTATTTCAGTTTGGTTATTCCGGTTACGTTTCAGTTATTTCGGTTTCGTGCACACACCTGCCAAAAATCATAACCTTTAATACAGTGTTTTGGATGTATGTTTTAAAGCCGATTGCTATTTTGAATCATCATCATCATCATCATCATCATCATCATCATCATCATCGTACTCAGTATATCCCACCAATAGCAATGCTCATGGTAGGGTCTGAGGAGGGTAAGATGTAGACAGTCTTACCTCTATCCCATAGGGATAGAGAGGCTGCTTCCGGTGAGACCCCCGGCTCGATAGTAGTTTTGCATCAAGCCTTGGACATAAGGCACATAGCACTCAATCATCAGGGACACCGGCTGATTGGTGCATGTGCCCTTGTCTTTCGGCTATCAACGCCACCACATGATGCCTGATTAACCTTCCGCCACTTTTAACGTTATTTTCACGAGATTAGTAAAATAAAGTCAAAATTAGTGCACTTTTACTTTTGCCCACCCGAGGGTTCACACATATATACATTATATGCGCGCACCGCAAGCAGGGCGTAGCTATTTTGAATAATCAAAATCATAATTCAGTGTTCGTGCAATTTTAACTATTTATGAAAATAATAAATACAATAACAAAAATGACCTTAAGTAAATGCGATGGACAACTTAACATTTAAACCAACATACCCGTATAGATCAACAGACTCCCCTAATGATTGATTCCAAAACATATCCTGTTGATTGTCATACTGATTATACTCCGCCCGTTTGCCTTTCTTCCCATAATTATAACCAAATTTTGAGCTAGACGGTTTTGCAGTCAACACTTTAATATCCGATAACTGATTTACAACCCTATTTCTACCCATAAACGTTTCTTGAAATTCTTCACCACTAAAACCCTTATACTTCTTCCCAAATTTATCATTCAAATTAGCATCTGGATGTACAGTCACATCATACATTGACTTTTCTTCAAGAAACGATGATGAACCCAAAGACCCGTGCTTTACTTCAAGATACTGACCCCGACCCGAACCCATACCCGCAATCTTCTTGTTATTCCATAACCCGTCTGCAGATTCTTCTTCAGATTCGGTTTCAAATTCATGCGTTTTTTCATTCATTAAGCTCTTTTGACTTTTCAAAATATTCAAAACACGAATCTTTTCATCAATGCTGTACCCTCTGCACTTTGACCAAGCGTCACGGGTCTGAACCAGATTACTGACCATCGTGTTTTGATGCTTTCTAATAACATGATAATGCAAATGCTTTTGAAAGGACACGAGCCCTTGTCGGTAAAGCGACACTCTCGGTTCACATAACCCTCCTTTCATCATATTAAAAAGTTTGTTAATCGGAACACCAAAGTGAAAATTAGAACCCGTAAAAAGATCTTTCACGGTTCTCATGAAATGTTCTTGGTCCATATCCGGGAGATACTTCGTAAGATTCAACCGTTCGGATTCGGTTAAAACATTGTTCCAAACATCCATGGAAAGAATATCTTCTAACCCGGGAAGATCATATAACTCAAACGGAACGCTACACGTTTGATCCCCGATTTGACAAAACTCCTCACCGGTTTCACCGAGCTCAAGTAAATCAAACTCATCGGAACCCGCACCCGAATCACAATCATCTTCATATTGATTAAATTCAACACCTTTTCTCTTAATTTCATCTTCTTCACTTGACATACTATCTACAGACTCTAATCTAGCAATCTTTTCAATCACCATCAAAAACCCCTAAATAAAGATTACAAATTTATAACATTAAACCAAGAATTACTCTTTTTTTCAAATTAGGGTTTGATTCAAATTAGGGTATTGAAATTGGACCGATTGATTACCTGAAATTGGCTAATACATGATGAGAATCGAAGACTAGAGTGTTAATTTTGGTTAATTGATGTCGATTTTGCAAGAGGTTTGAGGGTTTTGAAAACCCTAAAAAGGGGATCTTGAATGTTGGTGAATTGAATTGGTATTGGAATTGGTGAGGTGATAAGAGATGAGTGAAGAAGAAAGATGATGAAGATGGAGATGTGGGTGGGTTAATAATAATATGGGCCGTTGGATTGTGGGCTTTAATTGAAAAGATTAAAAAGGTGGGATATTTTAGGGTTAGTGATAGAGAAAGGTGTAAGTTTTGTAGATGGTGAGTTTTGGTGGTGTTGGAAGAGGAGACTGAGTTGATTCAGTTGAGTTGGTGATGGAAACTCAGTTGTGTCATGTAAGGTACTTCTATTTTGTAAATGTTGTCATTTTGGTTCAACTTATTTTAGGTCTATTTATGTTCATGGTTGTTGATTAAAAACATGTTTGGGATTGCTTCTTTAAAATGTTTTTTGCTAATATTTAGGTGCTTTTGGAGGGTCATTTTGAACATTTTGCCTCTCCAAAAAGCAAAAAGCATTTTAAAAAACAATCCTAAACACCATCAGAACGGAAACTAGAGTGATGAAAAATTACGGAGCGGAGATTGAATTGTTATGTGGTTGGTCGGTTATGATTAAGTATGGTTTGGTTGACGTTTTAACTATCAATTTGGGTAGCGTGGTGATTTAAATAGTTTAATTACAAGTTTTGACTAAAAGAAGATGAGTTTGTACATTAGAAGAATATACTTGAAATGTTGTGGTTCTCCTTGTTGTCAAATGTTTTCATTGCTTCAAAGCAAGATTCATGAAAGGAAAAAAAAACAAATGTGTTGTTTAGGCTTAATACGTATTATCATGTTGTAAAATTTCTTCCACTTGATCATGCTTGTTACAAGTTTTGAATCAGAGCAACAAACGTGGTAGTGGTGGTGATTATGAGGTGACGAGGGCGATGGCCAATGGGAAATTGGGATATTTTAGTTTCTTTGTTGAATTCGTATACAACTCAGAAAAAATGATGAGTTGTGTTACGTACGAACTGAAATCATTGCAATGTATAAGACTTGTCTCACATCGGTTATATAAGCAACTGATGTAAGGTTTATAAGACAAATGAGTTCCTTCACTCATTAGACTATTATTTTGGGTTGAATTCTTCTGTATGGTTCAACCGAACGTTTTATACCTTCAATTCAAAAGTCAATTCCAATGAACTCTAAAATTATAAATTATATTTTCCTCTTTCCATTAGTCATTATCATGTTATTTCGTGACACTTATAACTCATCTCATGTTTCCATTAAGTACACAATCTTCAATTTCAATTGATGGAATTGAACATGCACGTCAGCACGTGTTAGTTACTATTCTATAATGTTCCCCCGTTCTTAAACTCAAAGTGTTGTGGTAATATTCTATTAATTGATATTAATTTATGTGAAGTTCTTTCTTTTCTTTCTTGTTCTTATGGTCTCATTTGGTTCAAATCAACAAATACTTGTATTATATTATTTCATGGTAGGAGCGGTTAGAGGTTAGTATTGAGTCCACGGGCCTATTTATCTCTATATATTGTAATCATATATTGAATAGAAATCGATAAGCATTTTACCTTACATTACAATAAATTTACAGTTGAGGAGAGAAACTTAGAGATAGATTGCGACGATCATAACTTCATTTCTCTTTCATAATATAGTTCCACCTCAATTCAATATAGTCGTTAATCGTTGGTGTGGTCAATTTCTATTCACTTCAAGTTTTTATTCCTTAATCCGTTGTTCTTTGATAATTTTGAAAAGATTAATACCGCGGCTCACTTACAACACAATTTTCTTAATATAATCTAAAAGACTTGAGCCTCATTCTTATAAGTTATAACTAATCTTTATATATATGCATATATATGTTTATTGTTAAACACATTTATGCTCTGTATTAAAGATTAGAAGTTGTATGCTTGTTTGTTGTTATGAATGGATTGTAGTGGGGTGGATTTTGCATTTGTGTCCGATACTATTGACTTTACTTTGCTGTTGCTGACAGTCTTGTAAGACAAGCAAATTAATGCTGACTTTATCAGGACATGTCTACACAAATCATAAAGTACTGATGACCATCTGAAACTTTACCACCAACCATAGAGCTAGCTAGGTACCACAACTCTCCACATTGTCTTATTTATACATTGTGTCTAATATCAACAATTTACACACAGACACCATCATAACCAAACAATGAAGTTTTGTGCATACTCCAAGATTATGAAAGAGACACTTCAATTTCATCTATAAAACATACTGAATGCTAGCTTTTAGGCAATTCAGATCTTTCATCTTTGTTTATATATAGTACTAGTACTGCCATATGCTATGCAAAGGTCTAGTGACATAACAGAAACCCACAACTTATTTTTAAAACCCTAGCCCTAACTAGCTTACCCTAGCTAGCTTACCCTAATTGATTTTCATATTTTAATATAAAATCAAGAATTGTAAGTCAAATGCATATTAGGGTTTGGAGGGTGTTGACTTGGACTGGACATCTTCATTGAGATGTGTGGTGTTGAATGGAAATAGTTGTAGGGTTTTGGGTGGTACCCTGCTGCTTGTGGTAGTATTTGGAATTGTACCATGATGATCCATCAGCATCATTGTCATGAGTGGGCAATCACACATGAGTTTGCAGGTCTGATGATGATCCACATTCCAGTTGTTGATTATTGGTTGGCATTTTGATACATCTTCTCCAACTCCAACCTATTCACATGTTACATAAAATTATCAAGGAAAGTTTAATAAGAACATTTTTATTGTAGTCTTTAGATGATCATAAACAGGTGTTTCATATTAAACAATCTATTACAGTTGTTGATAGATATGATTAAAACTTAAAGCATTGAGCTTTTTTAACAATAATTTACCAAGGAATTTTCTTTAATTTTATTAACATGGATTAATAATAAAGCTTAATGATTTCTTTGTTTTCATTCTTATGCAATCATATTAATTCCTTCAATTCTTTTTTAAAGATTACAACTTTATATATAAAGATAAGAAGTATATAATATTTCCCTTGGCACCAAAAATATAATATATAAGAAACAAGAAAGTGAACCAATTAAACTTTGAAATCAAGAAACACTAAAAAATCCTGATAAGTTTTATACTTATTTACAGACACACACACACACACACATCTTACAAAATTTAGCCACCTTACAAAAGTTTATACTTGTTTAGCCACCTTACAAAAATATATATAATCAAGAAACCCTGAAATTCATGTAGCCACCTTACAAAAATTGAAAGAATGAAAGTTTTATGTGTAATGCACAAAAATGAAAGAAGAATTGTGATAAGTACCATAGTAACTAGTTATGTAAGAAGAAAAAAAACAAATAATAAAAGTATATATATTGGTGTAATTAACCTGATAATTTACAAACTAAGCCATTTTGAAAAAAAAATAATTTGTAACAAAATCAGAAGTTGAATAAATTAATATATACCGGATGAAGAGGAAGAAATGGATGATCATGAGTAGGATAAAGGTGATGTTGCTGATACAAAGCCATTAATTTCTTTCGAAGTTTTTGACGGTCACGAGCTTTATGATTTTGAAACCAATAGAAGACATTTTTGCCTTGAATTTTGCCGTAAATTGATAACCTTGATGTGATTTGTTGTATCTGAGTAGCAGTTGGTGTTTTCAAACCACTTCTATACATTCCCTCTAACAACATCACTTGCTCCGGTGTCGGACACCACCTGCTTCCACTGCCACCACCGCCGCTTGATGTCACTTGAACCGGGACTGATGGTGTCATGTTTTTGGTCTAATATATTTTTTGTTGTTATTTTGGTTAGTGGTTTTTGTTTGTGTGAGAGTTGAGCTATTTATAGAGGAGTTGAACTAGTGATGATGTGATATTTAAGTGAGTGGATGATGTAGTATTATTATTATGTACTTTTTGGCAAATAAATAAAAATAAAAAATGGATGGATCTTTGATTAGATTGATGTAGCCATGCATCCATTGTTTTTAGTTTAGATTCCTGGATTTAACGGCAAGTCGTTAATTAAAGTTGATTGTAAAGATGTTATTCTGTCTCTTTCTAATACCTTTAGAAAATCAACATAGATATTTATGGTATATGTTAACTATTTGTTTTTAAACATGTTCAGTTTCAGAATGTATATTGTTAAAAGTAGGTTAGTTAGATGATACTCGACCGATCGATGTGTTAGAGGCATTAGTTATGTAATGCTGGTATATTGTGTTAGTTATGCAACTTATGATAAGAAAACAAAAACACTTAACATATTAATGTCTTATAACATTAAATCTTGTTAGTTAATGTTAAATTTTGATAGTTTATTAATTAGCTAATGCCAATATTTATAACAGAAAATTATATATATGTAGTATATGTGTTAAATATGTTGTATATATATCTTGTATATATGCAGTATATCATATTATGATACATATTACTAATATTTTATGTGTAATATGATGTATTGCATACAAGTAGTGTAAAATTATCTAATTCTCTCATGAAAAATGAGTTGTCTTATGTACGATTAGTTACTTAGTACGTATACTATAGTTTATTAGACAAACTATTAGGCTATGCGTAGTAGAGGGGCCACAAATTGGGACGAATTGCGACACGTGACGCCCAGTCAACAAGGGGTGAGAATTTGTTTTTGGGGTGTAATGGTGTATATGCTACAAATAGTAATATATATATATATATATATATATATATATATATAACACATAGTAATATAATAATAATATTTTTTACCTCCTTCCGGCGACAAAACCCTCCCACCCCCACCCCCGCCCCCGCCCCATTTCGCCCCAATATCGCCCAGGGGGGCGGTGCCACCCCCTTCCAAATCGCCCCAGTCGCCCCACCAAAATCACCCACTACGTTAAGCCTTAAAGGTATCTATGTATTCTTGATTGGTTATTGTTTTTTCTTAGTATTTAAATTACTGAAAAATATTAACAATTTAACTTATGATAATACAAGCTGTTAAATATAGGTATCCTATGTTGCTTCATGCAGTAAGTAAATTATATAACATAGCAAAACTTTAAGCTTACTATTTCTGAGCATATCAAGATGTTACAAAGTCTTCACATGCTAGCAGTAACTAAAGAAATTCAGAATGAGATATGGCAAAAATAATTAAAAATGATATAATAAACTGTATTATTTAAAAAGTCAATGTCAGAATATTAAAAAATTCAGAAAAGTTCAACAATTTGATTGATGGATCATAGTCCAGTAGCAGGAGAGGTTACTAGAACCTTAACCTAGACCTTTAATTTCTTATTTCACAGTTTCAGCTGGTACATGCTAGTATACTTGCCCAGGTATACTTTTCCTAAAATAACTCTCTTAGTCTCTTTGTTCTACACATTTTCAGTTGCATGTTCTGCTTCTGTAAAAATACAGTGTGTAATTTATTTATATCGATAACATTTATATATTTGTATATATAATATTTAAATTAGTTCACGCACTCAAAAAAGCTCAATATATATTACTAACATCACACAGCCTGAAGCTTTGTGAAATACAAATTCATGCAATCAATGGTTTAGACAGGGGTGTGTACAATTCGATTTAATTTGGTTATTAGGCTCAACCAAATTAATCAGTTTCCGGTTTTTCAGTTAGTTTTTCGGTTAATACAAAATTCAAATTTGGGTAAAAATTTATAGTTGAAGCATATGAAATTGATACATAAATACATGAAATGAAATAAAGGTATATTTACGTTAAATGTATATATGAATGCACGAGATGGTGGTATGATACATTAAATGTATGTATAAAAGCTATATATATGAAAAGATTAATGGCTCGGGATGGTTAATTTCAGTTAACCGAGGATAAAAAAAGAACCGATTCTCAATTAATTTTTGTCCGATTTCATTGGTTTTCGGTTCAGTTATTGCTCATCCTTAACTTTAGACTAGAATGAATGGGTTGGCAAGAATTACATACACTCAAGTCTGGTCAAATACTTCTACATCGCTTTCATTTATTTGATGAGTGGTAAAAGTTGTTTGATGGCGATATCTAGGTGTAAACGTTTGTCACAACTTTTAAGTCAAATCACATCTTCCTCTAGATGCGAGCGTAATTGGAAAAAAGAAACTCGTACTAAGTATATGTGTTGTTCGCTAACTACGAAGTGTATAATGCAATGTCACGTAGACGAAGAGCTTTAACTCATCTATCATTTAGCTATCACGTTGTTGTTTAACTAATATTTAAATAAAAGAAAAAACATGTATATGTGTGTTTACGTGTGATTTGTGGAGAGAAGTGTACCCCATCCACCCGCTCTTGTTGCTTGATGGACGAAGTCTTGTTAAAATGGTAGTGAGGTGACGGTTGCCACCCCACACGGATAGCCTACAAGGTGGACCAGCTAACGTGTTCATTATTGTTACTTGCCTCTACAAAATATGTATAGGCCATAGTATACCAGATCTTTGTTATTTTAATATTTTGAAAGATGTTAACGAAAATACTAACATTTGAATTAGTTAGTCTCAAGGAAGTTAAATGATTCGTTTGATTGCAATTTTTTTTTTCTGATAGATCAAATTATAGGTGGTTCATTTATTTAAAATCCCTATCCCATAGAATTTAACACTAATAAACAATTTTCAAACAGAAAATCAATTTAATTTTTTATAATATATTTTTCAAAATTTTTGGTGAGACCATTAAAAACAGTGAGACAAGAAAGACAAATAACAAATATGTCTAGTCCTAGGGCGGACAGAAATCTTGTTCCAACAACCGAATTAAGCTCTAGGTAATGTCACTCTTGCATATACATATCAATTTATGATTTTTTTTAATGAATTAATTATCTAACTATCTATATAACTGCCTACCATAAAAACCTACGTGTCACTCTCAGGTTGTTCCCCCCCCATTCTCTAAAGCCACCAGATTGCTTGATTTCTAAATGGAGGCTTCTCATGCATTTAACCCGAATTCATGGGTATGGGTCTCACCAAACCCGGATAGTATTTAAATGGGTTATAACATCTCATATATTTATGAAACTGTTTCATAATCAAACAACAATTTTTGCGGGTCATGAGTCTCACCAAACCCAGATAACTCATAAACGGGTTATAACATCTCATTTATTTGCGAAATAATCTCTTAACCATCAAAGAATAATTTCCATGGGTTATGAGTCTTACCAAACCCTAATAACCCTCAAATGGGTTATAAAATCTCATTTATTGATAAACACTTTCATCATTAAACCCTAATTTAATCTATCTCTTTTACATGTTCTCTGTTGCTGTTCATCTTCATCGCCGGTTAACTTCCGATACTACCCACCATTGTCAACAACATTAAAGCCCCCTTTTTCATTAGACAAATTTTTGTGTTCATGTTTGTTCATTTAAAAAAATCAACATGCTTGTGTACGTTTATGTTTGTTCGTTATAAATCTAAAAAACTACACATCTCAATTGAGAAAACCCAAACGCTAAAAAATATAATAACAAACTACTATATATGTATTAAATTAAAACAAAACTACGTTAAATGAAATATATCATCATAATATCAAAACGATTAAAACAAAAACTTAAATAAACCCTCGTAACACGGGAGGATTAAACTAGTTTATAATATAATTAGTAACTTCTGTTTATTATAAATTTACAGTAGAATAACTAGTTTATTATATTGTGATATTTGTTTGAATTAATTAATTAATTAGTTAGTTAATGGTTTTGGGTGGGTAGAATGATCTAGTGATGATATTTCAATGATTTTGGGATCTGATTAAATGAGATGGAAAACTATATTGTAGCGATGATGATGTGAAATGTGAATGAGATAGACACAGGTATGTTGCATGCATTATTTAATTGACTATTTCAATTCAGTTTCTTCTTTCTAATAAAATTATAATAAGTTAATATAAAATGTTCACTGACACTAATTTTATATATAGATTCAAAAGAATAAATAATATCGTTATATAAATGATTATAAATGAACCGATGTTCACTTCTTCGTTAATAATTCATCAGAAGTTTGTTTCAATCATTTACGCTCGTCAAATTTGTTTGTTAATTAAGGTTTCAACTTTTAACTAAAGAACAAATCACGTAAGTTTCTAAGTTCTAACTATCCCACTAAACTCAATTCAAAAAACTTTGAACTCACTTATATTATGTTACACAAAAGCAAAATCTATATTTTTTTAACAAACAAACTTATTATGTTTATTGCCTAGTTACTAGTAGCCTAGTAGGGACATGCATTTGAATTTGGTTCGATCACATGTTATATATGCTCCAACAACCCCAGTAAACAAGGCCAACATTTAACCGTCTAAAGTGGCCCACTTGGTCACTCCTCTAAGTCCATTTCACAATATTGAACCCCCCCCCCCCCACCCCAAAAAAAAAAAAAAAAAAAAATTATAGTTAACTTTTCGTTTTCTTTTTTCCTTCTAAAATAGGTCTCATTATCTCAAGGTTTACTCTAAATATATAAAAATAATAAAAGGCAGCGTTGATATTATACTTTCATAAAGGCTATGAACATAAAAGAACTTGATTTTAATGACAAAAATTTTAGATGCTTTGATTAATTAATATAGAATTCGTTGAACATAGATTGCATCTTAATTAATAAGTGTTTGATCAAACAAATGCTTTACTTAAAGACTAGGCTTTAACAATATTATAAGAGTGTGTAAATTAGTGTTTCCCTTATTACCTATTTACGTTTAGTCTGCATTCAACCAATTTGGATAACATAAGAGCGTCTCTAACGTGTACTGAAACCCAAGGTCAACATGACATGGAGGAGACCCGAGCAAGAGGAGAGGGACTTGTATGCGTTATAGAGCTCAAGTCCGGGAGCTTGGTTTGTGGGTGCATATCACTCTCACATACACATATATACATCATATACAAACAGTTTTAATAATTTTTTTAGCATGGTTTGTGTGGAGTCATGGTGTTATGGAGAAACCAGAGGCTTTTTAGAGAAGTTTGAAATCTGATGTGATATGCTAAAGTGGATGTTTGTATGTTTTAACGTTGAGATGCTCTAAGTTTAAAGTCATGTTGCACATGTTTACCTAGTACCTACATATATATAGATTTATATAATATTTCGATGCACAAGTGTTAACGGTGAAACTTATTCTGGCCGAAACCAGAGGTAAAAGATACCTAGCTCATGGTAAAGAGAGATTATTTTATTTTTTTATAAACATAAGTTTCTAGATTAACTGAAAAGAAAAAAACTAAATGTTTCTAAGAAAGAATGTTATGAAAATTAGATTTAAGGTACGTGACGGGCATGGTAAATTCCTTGTACGAAAAGTGCTGTCACACGTTAAATATACAACTTCTGATGCACGTCCCAAAGCTTATGACATGTGGTATGTGTTGAATTTGATGGTTGAAAACAATAATTCTTTTAGCATCCAAAAATAAATGCAAATCTTTTCAAGTACACTATGTGTTAACAAGTTTTATTTAATAAGGAAAAAGAAAGAAGTCCAAAGGATTTTGAAAACATAATGTGCCACAACTCTTTTCTATATGAAACGATACTAATTAAAAATATACATAGCGATTATATGAAGGGTTAATCCTAATGGGTTAACACATGAAAGACTGAAAAGGCTAAGCGGTTAATTAAACTAAGAAAGAAGATGGTTAAAGATTAAAAGTTGATGATAAAACTAATCATGAATGAGAAGAGATAATGATGTAATTTGTAGAGATAATTATTAGAATTAGAGTTTTAGTATAAACCATCCCCCCCCCCGATACGAACAGAGGGTTTACTTTTGTTCAGTAGACACAAAAGTAAACTCTCTGTTCGTATCACCCCCCCCCCCCCCGGACACCGTGGCATTGTGGCGAAGGTGTAAAATTCTGGAAAAGGTAATGTTAGAAACGTTTTATCGAACCTGTGTGTTGAAGGGGGGGGGGGGGTTGGACCCGTGCTTTGTGGCATGATTAAATCGAACGAAAGCAAATGTAAAAACATTAAACCACACACGTTTATGCGACATGTTAACACACATAAAATAGACCGAAACATAAAGCATAGAAAACAATAACTAAGACGAGTTAGGACTCACGTGTTGCAGCGTGTAAACTCGCAAAATTTAAAATCTACATTGTAATGTAATTTATAAAACACGTGATCTGAAACTGTGCAAGACGTGTTGAATTAAATTTTAGGTTTCTTTTTTTATTAAAAAAGAAATAGAAAGAATATTTTATAAAATGCAAAAGAATTCAAACTAAATAAAGGAGAGACCAACAAAGTAAGAGAAAATAAGAAATTTGGGAAGAGAACTGGAAAGAACAAAAAAGATGAAGTCAACGGGGTTTGAATATTTCACCAACGAAGCGAAGGTCGAAAGCTTTATCATTAACTAACTTAAACTATTTGGGAAGCATATGGTACTAAGTAACGAAGCATAACTAATTTCATAAAAAGTATATATAAATAGATGGTTTAGAGTTATTGTTTTTGTGTATTTTTAATCTTAATAATAATAAAAGAGTCGTTTTCTCAAGTTGGACCATAAAACCCTATTGTTATTCTGCGTGTTTGATCCAGTTAATTCCAACAAAATATTGATATAGCCACAAAATAAAAGTATCTCTATGTAAGTTCCTAGTTTGTATATACTTTCTATTTTTCAACTATACTTTCCTAACATGGTAAAAGCTAAAATCCCTAAATTTGTTTAAACATGAAAATTCCTAAACTTCTTTTAACATCTAGATTTAATTACCCAGATGTCATGTTCATATCACAAATTCGGTTCCTATTTTGAGATATCACATCTATGGTTAGCAATAGTTTGAAAGTGTAACATAAATAAGAGCCTTTGCTTGAATAAACTACTCCCCGAGCTCGATCTTTAGAAAAAGAGCTCGAAAGAACCCGAACTTGAGCGTGAGCTTTGGTAAGTTAGAAACGGGCGGAACTAGAATGTAGTCGAGCTCGGGCTCAGCTCGTTTATAACCCCTATTAGCCACGATGCAAATGTTTGATATGATTGCATGATCCAATACAAGCATAAAATTGATGCAAGTATCATATTTTCTTAAAATTGAAGAGCTAACTTAAATATGCCAACCAAATTATTGATGTTCTTATCATCAACATATTAAATAACAAAATTAAAATCATATTGTTTAATTCAGGAAACGAGTGATATAAATAGGATGGTTAGTAATCAATATTAATGAAACAAACACACGCGTGTGTTAGAGGGGGAGGGGCCGACCCACACACAATCTATTTGGTTATGTGTACATATATTTTGTTAAAAAAACGAAGAATTTCTTGTATTTAAGGTACCGTACTCTTTAAATTTGGAGAGCCTCAATGCCCTACATTTTGGCCAGACTATGTTGTCTTAAATGGGTTCACGCTGGCTTCAGAGTTTGGCTTGGGCGTTTCCCGGAAACCATACCGCCGACTGTCACTTGACAATCGTGTGCCACCACAAGAGCAGAACCCTCTGGCGTAACACACGGTGGGACGAAAATCCGGGTGGGCTCAGGGTCTAAACTGACAACCTTTGGACAGGTCTAGCTCAAATTCTTTATTGTCAATATTCACCAAAATGTGACTCGTGGGATTCAAATTTGAGTCTCCACTGAAAAACCCAAGCCTCTTACCACTATGTCACAAGTGGGGGGATTATGTGTACATATTGATTTTAAAAAATTACGTAAAAGTGTAGAACTAATATATAAATAAAAAGTGAACCCATAGTAACAAGTTTGATGTTGTTCAATTCATGTCATACCATTTATATATTTAGTAATTTTTATAATTTGCCATGCTGAGAACCAATCTATGGCGTCAAATGTTCACTGGATATTTGCATAAGAGAATCAAGATTTTAACGGGATTCAAACAATTTGTCATGTAACATTATGATCATATATTGATGATGAATATTTATGATTATGTCATTATGAATAGGAGTTAAGACAGAAAATTATATGACATTATTGAAGGGTTGACAGATAAAAATTTAATGAAAATAACAATGCACCTTAATTACGTCCATTATATTGTCTTTCAATTAATTAGTTTCCATTATTCGAAACTTTGAATGGATTTTTTTTAAATTGGGACAACTATTTAAAAAATGCTAACTTTTATATTATTTTATGTTAAGTTTTATATACTTTATTATTTATTAAAAATCAGTATAAAATAAAAAAATTCTTATATTTATTTTGGATTAAGTATTCTTATATGTAGCAAAGATATTATTTCTTGATGTTAATACACACTATAATGGTATGTCTAATTAGTTACAATGGTATGTCCGAAGAGTCCAATTATAACAATTTGTTAAACTAATTACAACGATGCATATAACTTATAACTTTACAGATGACACATGAATTGTTATTAATGATACCAGTAAACCATTACAACAATGAAAAACACTTGTAATTTAATCGGCGCATCCTAAAAATTTTGTACAATTCACAATAAAAATGAAAAATATCCTACATATACGTATTTTAAGCTAAGATATTTTTATATTGTATTTTTTAGTAGAGATGAGGTCAAACCTGGACCGGCCCGGCTCAAACCGGGTTAGGGTTCATGAGACTGGTTTTGTGAAGAGTTGAGTACCGGACCATATGGTGATGCTTGGTCCGGATTTTGTCGGGTTTTAAGTCGTGTTAGCCAGTAACCAGTAATTATCAGGTCAAACCGAATTTTTTGTTAGGTTTCTGGTTTTCTGTTGGGCTGATGGGCTGGGCTCAACAACTTTGTATTGATAAGATTCGAATGTGTAAAGAAGTACTAAGAAGCTACCTTCTTTAGTACATTCAATTCATAAATTTCATTACTTAAACGTAACACAAAAGGAGAGTTTGTAAACAAACGTGTGAAATATGTATTGATCAAATGAATGTTGTAGACACCCTTTGAATGCCGTAACTGGCATGACGATTTTTGTTGCTAATCATAACTACCCTAAAATACATGTTTTGAACATCTAGACCCGGACATAATGACATAATAATAATGTGACCTATTTAGAGGCAAAGACGAGTGTTACAAAATAAATAAATGGAACTCGTAACAAATAATAATATGATACAAACCAGAAAAATAACAAATATTACAGTAAATATAATGTTGATTTGATTCGACCATTAATTAAGCTAGAAATTATTTAAAATCCAAAATATCATGAAAATAAAACTCACAAACTTAAGCAAAAAGCACACACAAAACACTTCCATAAATTTCAAAAAACATTATTCTCCAAATCTTTAAGTCCAGGGTCAACCTCTTTGACTTTTTCATCTTCATTCTCTCCAAACACAGGAGTATCTAGCTTAGGAGGGTTCTGAAAGAAATATACAAAATATAAATATAAAGTATGTAAACTTTTTATAAATACAACTTTTAGTAAGCCTGTTGGAGTTAAAAGGTTTACCTCGCAACGAACTAATGCCCAATTAATGCCACGAAAAAATGGGTGTCGTTTCACTTCACTTGCGCCTTCGCGTGAGCCCAAACGATTCTTTGGATCCCTATGCAACAATCTGTAAATCAACTGTTTGGCTGAAAGGCTTACCTGCATTGCATTCAAATTCTTTGTGATCGGTTTCTTGTCATATGATATTTATCTTATATTGACACATGAATTTATACTACATGTGCCGAACATATGAAGTTAACTATATGTGATAAGGAGCTGATTCGAACGTTAGCCGACTTCTATGTGTACCATCTAGGCGGGACATAAAAGACCCAACATACTAATGGTATAACTTGGGCTACAAATGAAGTTATGGGCCCAAAAAGTAGGGAACAGAAAGGCCTCGACAAGTCAAATCATGTGGCAAATGACCGAGCTTTTGAACCAAAATTCAATCAATTAGAGCTCTTATTTTGTCATTGAGAATTTCCCCTGGATTTTTGTCATCTCAAAATTACCACCTCTAAAACACACGCTTGTGGAAAAAACATACCGCTATGCTACTAGGAAACTTTAGATCTTTATGAAGAATGTTAGCGAATGTTCGTTGCCTCGTCTTTCCTCTAAACGGTGTGTACCCATAAAACATCTCATATAGAAGAATACCTAGAACACCACATATGGATCTTTCAACTTTTTAAATACTAGAAAATTTTCTTAACCAAAAATATGTATAGAAGCGCGAAGTTTTTACCAAAAGCCCACCAATCTACTGCACTAGAATGCCCAACTCCACTTATAATCTCCTGAAAAAAATGCAAAAAGTTAAAATAAAAATCTGTATATTATAGGAAACTTGACTTGCAAGCTAAATAAAAATTGTAATAACTACACGAACCGGAGCTATATACTCTTCTGTTCCAACAAACGAGTTCGATGCACGAACTGGTTCGGCCATGAAAATTGGAGTCTGTTGATTTTTCTGATGCCTCTTCTTCTTTTCACTTATTTCAGAAGTCAAAAGCTGAATCAAGAAATTAAGTACTTTATTAAAATACAAAGTTAATTGAACCACATTTTAGAATGTAATTTATCATGTTTTTATCGCGTTACAAAATGAAATCAAAGAATTATTGATTAGAGATACCTGAGGTTTGCAAGATGTCAAGCAAGAAAGATCAAAATCTGTCAAAGCTACATGTCCAGTGCTTTGTATCAATACATTTTCTGGCTTCAGATCTCTATATATAATACCTACACCACCAAATATGACAGTTTGGTCACTAAAAGGTTCGTTGGCATAATCCAATGTTTCATTCACTCGTAAATGATCATATACAACATGTACCTTGACAATGAAGGTACTCCAATGCCACGAGCACCTCGGCAGCATAGAATCTGTACGGAAAACATAAGATATTTTGTTTGCTCAAATTTAGTCACTAAAAGCAAAATATATGTGGTTAAGACCGATTTAGTGACTACTTGGTTGTTGATACATTAGCGACTGAACAAAGAATTTGGTCACTAATTAGGAATTTTGTTATTCGTGTCGGTTAAAAAAAATCAAGTTCGAATTAGGTTTTATACCTTACGGCATCCTCCTTCAAGACTTTCATCGTCTGTCTGTCTAAAAGCATAAAAAGCTCTCCGCCAGGACAATAATCAGTGATCAAACAGACATGAGTCGGTGTCTGCAGAGATACACTACTAAACAAATGAGTATCACTGACAAAACATAAAATCCAGGAACTATGAAAACCAGACATGGTATTTGACCTGAAACGAAGCATATAATGCTGGAAGAAAAGGATGGTCTAAGACATCTAAGATCTCCCGTTCAGCGCACGCTCTATGCACCTATTTTATGTAAAGAAATGTTTTAGTCGCAAAACGTAACGACGAAAATGGAGTACTAGAAGCGGTAGGAAACCTTCATGGTGGAGTATTATTATTATTATTATTATTATTATTATTATTATTATTATTATTATTATTATGAGCTATGACATAAAAGAACAACATATGCAATGTGTTTACCTTGTTACGGTTAATCATGACGCCTTTATCCATTGCTTTCATCGCGAAAAATTCACCAGTTCCACATAACTCGACTAGGTGAACGCTTCCCGTATCACCAGAACCTAGAGGCTTTATGGGCCTAAAATGCCTTAATCCTAACTTTTCTCCACTCTCAATAACCTAAATAAAACACCAGAAATGGTTAGATGTCTCGGTACTCAGAGGATCCGAACGTGTATAATTACTAGCGACGGATCAAATCCGAGACAATTTTAAAGATAGACTACCTTTAAAATAGCCTTCCATGCTGATGTGTCCCTTCGATGAGGCTTTGGTTGAACTGTATTCGAGTGTTTTGCCCATAGATCTTCTGGGGTCTGTGTATCATCATGAACTTTAACTCAGAAATTGTTGACATATTGATCCAAACATTAAAAACAATCTATATTTTGACAAGTGCTTACAGGTTGGAAGATTTATTTTATAAATACATGTAACGACTTTTATTCTCACTACTAGAAAACTTGGTATCGCTAGCAATTTCGGTCGTAAATGAGTGTTGCAGTAATCAAAGTTGCGACTTTTTCACGACTAGTGAATACTTTTGTGATTGTTTTTATCAACCAATATATCGGTCCTAAATATGTGACCGGTGAATGGTCATAAATTTTGCAACTTTGTGATTTTTGTCACAAAACAGTCGCTAAATTTACATTTTTTGTGGTAAATTTCGGTCACAATTACTACAACCACATCTTTGTATTAAAAGCGCGCGTGGAAAATTATGTGGAAATCCCATATCTACTTTTCTAGTTACTAGAGTTTTACCATATTAGCATCTGGAAGTTCTCGCACTGCTACATCAATATTTTCCGCAGCCTCTTTCACCTGAAACAACCAAAACCTGACAATTTAGTGACCATCTACATGCGGGAAAATATTGGTGTATATAGGCTTGTGATTACCAGAACCGAACCATCTTTAACAGTGGTTTCAGGGATACAATTATGAAGTGGCTCAACATGCTGACTTCCATCTAGTTGTACTCCAATGAAGTATTGTACTTCTCCCTACACAACAAAAAAGGTACATAGAATCTTTATTTATACACATGCTTTTACTTAAACATAAAGTTATATTTCGTGAAATGCGTTAAATAACTAGAAACCAAACGGTTCATTTTGTCACTACTAGAAAACTGACTGTCACTGACTAACATATCAGTCGGTATTCACAATGGATAGTTCATGAAGAGACCACCGACGGACTGATTAATATTGTGTAACTAAATTTTGGGCATTTCCTAGAATATATAGTACCTTTTGGTCACGCATAGGTTGTAGATGAAACAGGTTCCAAAATTTTTTGCCTGATAAATTGTCACAAAGATATTTAACATAAACAATTCATATCAGTGGATACATATATACTTGCCACAAAAGATACGTGAATGTGTGTATTTATATACCGCTTTTCGTATAATTGATGAGTTGTACGGTAACCTCTGTTTGGTTATCGATTGCTTCTCGAATTTTTTTCACGGTCGATGGATCAGTTTCAGGCCCTTGAAGAAACCTTCATAAAATTAAATATAGAGAAATTACCAATGGATCATAGATGTATAATTTCTTACCACTTTTTATTCTGTTTTTGCATACCTGCAATTTCTTCCCAGGATCTCTTCACGGCTATACTCTGTCAACTCCAAGAAACTATCGGATGCGAAAATCTAGTGATAGAGATCAATAAAGTGTTGGTACTTTTGAATATTCTAACGAAAGATTAAAATGCATAGCAAAATCATGTACTAAAATCTTTTGTGTGACTAATTTTTGTCGCAACTCATAGCGACGGAATTTGGCTACTAGTTAACAACGACTTGATTGTCATACTGATAAAAGTTTTCGAATAACGACAGCTAAAGACTTACAATGGGATTGTCGGGAAGTCGTGGGTCAGTAATGACGAAATTTTTCTCGATACGCTCAAGAGTTGTCGCTAAATCGATACCCTTTCTCATTTCTTTCTTTCGTACTTTGTCATCTAAACTCTCTGGCCTCGTGTCATCCTTCTTAAACACATAATCGTCTTCATCATCAGCCTCACCATCCGTATCCTGAATGTTAACGTCTCCTTCGAATCCATCATCAAATGCTTCGCTACTTTTTCGGTTTTTCTTCTTAATCCTACATCATAATGTTATACATTATTCTTAATACTATATCATAATCATGTACATTACTACATAAATATTAAATAGCATATAGCATAACTACCCTGACTTGTAAACTTGTATGTATAGTAAAAACGGTACATAGACAATCTAAGCAAAACTATTTAACTAAAAATAGGCTGTGAATGAAACCGAACTAAAATGAACCCAACTGAACCAATACAATTGAACTCTTTTAGAACATCAATTTTTTGTTTCGCTTTTTTTATGATCTAAAATCCGAATAAACCGAACTGACTAAACCGACTGGAACCATAAAAAACATATTTTAACTAGTTTATAAAAAAATTATAATTGATGTAGCCCGAAGTTGTAAAAATCAATTATTCATTAAAAAATAAAAATAAAGAAAACAAAAAAATTATGTTATAAAAACGGACATTTAAAGTCCGATTCAATAGTTGTAGGCTTAGGCCCAACCCGATAGTTATGGGCTTTTCGGTACTTTGGTCATTATTTTCAACCCCAAATGGTAAAACTTAATGTTAAAATATATTATTTTTGGTCATTTTCAGCCAAATGTTTTCAACCCCAAATGGTAAAACCGAAAAAAATAAAACGAACCAAACCCATTGTAAGTTTTAACCACAAAACTCGAAACCTAACGGTTTTAAAAATCTAAAAATTCGGAACTTAAAAAAAAAGACTCTATTTTGAAGTACCCCATAAAAGAAAGTCGCATTGATTTTTTCTGCTTCTTTTCCGGGAGTTCATCAATCGGTTGCATTGTTGTTAATGTTCGGACACCGGGATGAGAGTTCCGTCTCGGGCGTGGTGGTGGTGGCGGAGGAGCCGCAGTTTCTGCAGATCTTCGACGGCCTAAATTGAAAACACCGGGTTTGTCTTTGTCGCTATTGTTTCGTGAGTCTGTTGCGAATGGGTGACGGTTGGTGGATTCACTTAGCGATCTTGGTCGTTTCACTGCCTCCACTAACTCGGTCACTGAACTAGTCGCCATGTCCTTTTGCCGGGCTGCAACATTTTAATTAAACACATAAGTAAACATATTAAAATTAAAAATTGTCAATTTTCATCTATTTATAAGAAAACAAGCTAGTTAAACTTGTATTTATTTGATAAAAATGGTTACAAATGAAATGGGTTGATTTTGTAGAACAAGTTATTATTATTTTAGCAACTTTTTGTTTGTAAGTTTAAACTTAACAAAAGTAGAGTTAATTATAAGGATAAAAGGTTATATCGTGATTTTATTCTCATTGTCAAAAATTACATCCTTATTTTGGGCATTATTCCAAGTTTTATCCAGGCTTGCAAGACAAAATGTGAAGAAAAATGAGGGAATCGCAAGTGATCCGTGGGTTTTGATCTGGGAGAAGGTGTGACCCCCCCCCCCCCCCTTCCAAAAAAAAAAAATAATAATCTACTTTTTTATTCATGACTAGAATCTTAAAATAAATAAATACAGTACCATCATATCGAATTAAAGATTCAGGCAACCCGTTAGGCCGAAGTGTCTTCTCTTTCGTGCCTTCGGTGTGCTTACTCACCTCAACTTGCATTCTGTTATAATCCACACAAAAAACAAATGTAAATGAACGAATTATTCATTAACACAAGTAAAGCGTTCAAGTTCACGGCCTGGTGAAAAAAATCTAGAAACATGTATATGTTCTTCGAACATAAAGTTAGTGTCAAACTTGGATACTACGTTCAAGTGCACACATGATAATTAAGTGTCAAACTTCAACTAATTTTAACTAAGTTTCGACTAATCTTCTTGTAGTAACTCCACGTGTACAGTATCAATTGACTTACTTTGATTAGAAGAGTTTGTATTGGTCAAACTGATAAATTTAAACACAAAACGTTTAGCAGTGTTTTGTCTTTCTAAGTAATGAGTGATAAAATCAAATGCGTTACAAAAATAAATTAAAAAAGGTTGTTGAAAAAATGTTTTGTAGTAGTGTGCATGCCAACAAACATGTGACAGTCATGTGCTAAATATTGGACCTTTTATGTTGGATGAAAAAGTAACCTAACATGATAAAACAAGTAGTCCTATAACAACATTATTGACAAATTCAATTAGAAATAAAGTGCACCCTATAGGGTCATATGGATAATAAAGACTAGACCCATCACTCACCATCTCCTAGTAACATCACTCACAAATATGCTCTCAATTAAATGGTCCATATATTAAAGGGCCACCATAGATATCCCTCCTTGATCTTATCTAATGAGCTAAAAAACAAATTGAATAAATTAAATTACGAATAAGCTTGTTAAAATGTTTTGCTATATGTGAATTTGGTAGGGCATATACACGAGTCATCTCTATCACCTTACTCGTGTGTAGTTGATAGAAAACCCGATGAGGGCATGTTAGTCTTTTCACGAAAAGTGATAACTGTTTAATATCATAACAAAATACTACAAGACACATTGGGATACTTTGTTAGGATTTTAGGATTACAAGATGCTAAAGAAGAATTTGTTCGTATCCATTGTACGTGAAACATGAGATACTAGGCATGTGACACAGTCCTATACTCGATGATAAATCTCGTATATAATATCGCGGTCTAAAATAATCAAACTTAAGGACCTGTATTAATTAGATGAGGGCATGTTAGTCTCTTCAGATACGAAAAGTGGAAACTATCTAACAACACGACAAAGTGATACAACTCACGTTGCGAACGATAGCTTTGTTAGGGCGACACTAGAGTTGTCATCATGCTAAAGAGGAATTTGTCTGTATTCATGGTACGTTATACATGAGGCATAGGGCATGTGACATAGTATATATACACGATGATAAATCTGGCATATTATATCGCAGTCTTAAATAACCAAACCAAAGGACCTATATTAATTAGATGAGGGCATGCTAGTCTTTTCAGATACGAAAAGTGGAAACTATTTAACAACACGACAAAATGATACAACTCACGTTGCGATAGCTTTGTTAGGGCGACACTAGAATTGTCACCAGGCTAAAGAATAATTTGTTTGTATCCATTGTATGTTAATCACGAGTTACCAGACACGTGACACAATCATATACTCGATGATAAATGTGGCATATAATATCACGGTTTAAAATAAACATACCCGATGAATTTGAGGATGTTGCCGGATTCATCTTTGATGGGGGAGACTGTGAGAAGGTTCCAAAAGGGTGAACCATCTTTCTTGTAGTTAAGGAGCCTGCCACAATATGTTGAACCCTTTTGCAATGCTTCCCTGATTTTAGCCACATCTTCCGGGTTCGTGTCCGCACCCTGTAGGAACCGGCTGCAGCCCAACCAAGTCAACCGACATATTTAATATGTTCATATGTTAAAAAGGTTAAAAGTATAAAAGTTCAGTTTCAGTTTCACGTTTTTAGGCTAAAATATATAACTTTAAAGTTCAACCCACACCGAGCATGCTTATTTGTCACCTTTTGGAGACTACTACAAAGATGTCATAATCTCACGGGTCAAAGACTCAAAGCTAGCGCCTAAGAAAAAGGTCATAAAATTAGCGACGGGAACCAAACTGTCGCAAATTTGACTGAATCGCCGTAAGAACATTGTTGTTGAAAATAAGATAAATATAAGTCAGTTAAAGAAAAAGTCTCATGAGCTTTTAAAAGTCTAAAGTCAAATAAACGTAGTTTTTAAATGTTTTAAGTATAATAAAACATAACGTGGTCCAAAAATGATGAAAATATTTTTCTAAAAACTCAAGAAAATTACAATAAGCCGGTCTTGAAAACTATTGAAATATCTTTTAGATCAAAAGGTACGTAGTCTAACAGTATCAATGTTTATATAAGAATATTTTTTTCTAAATAATTGAGAATTCAAGTTCTATAGTTGGATAATGGTATAAATGTACCGGTCGGTTTAAAAAGAGCGTGATAAAACATATTTAATTAATAAATAAGAAATATGCGGGTTGGCAAAATAATAGTACATAATATTCAATCATAGAATCGTCGCTAACTTTGAGAGTGAAACTTTTGTCGCAAAACTAAGTTACGATAAGAGTTTAATCGGTTGTCAAAAACTGGCTGTAAAAAACTTTTAAAACGTTTTAACGGTGAAAAAAACCTTTCCGGTTTTAACATTCGCAAATGCTTGTTTTCTAGTTAGTAGCAAGTATAATGTATATGAAGGGGGGTGTTTGGCCTAGCTTTTTATTTTTAAGCTTATGTTTATATATAAAATTAGCTTATAGCTTTTTTTTTGTTATTTGATAAGCTTTTTTTAAGTGTTTGGATTAGCTTATATTCTACAAGTTAATTATGTGTCTTAATAAGTTGTTAAATTTAACATTCTTTAATTTGTTAGAGTAATAATTACTAATCCACCACCATTTGAGGGCAAATGAATAATTTACACCCTTAAACAAATAAGCTAAAAAACCATCTTCAAATAAGCTTCTTCAAATGAGCTTATATGAGCTAATAAGCATAAGCTTAAAAAGTTAAACCAAACACCAAGTTAAGCTTATTTTGTAAAAAAAAAAAGCTATAAGCTTTGTTAAAAAAGCTAGGCCAAACACCCCGAAGGTGTATTTTCGAGTTCAACTCAACAAAAACAAAAGGATAACAAAGGTAGAAAAGCGATCTATACCAGTTTCTACCGATAACTTCTTTAGAAGTATAGCCGGTCATCTTGAAGAAACCCGCACTCGCATACAAAATCGGATAGTCGGGTTTCGTGGCATCAGAGACCACAAATGTCTGTTGAAATGTCGATAACGCGTCTTTCAAGTCCTCAGATACTTTTAATCCTCCTTCGGTACCTTAAATAGAGTACCATATGAAATATATTAGTTAGAGTTTATTGTAATTAATATTTTTACCATAATTAAAACATAACATATGGCACAAGTGTAATAATAATATTACCTGACCCATCATCTGATATATCACTAGAACTCTGAACCGAGGTACCCGAATCCCTCCGGTTCGTACCCGGTTTAGCATTGGGGTCCTCGCCCGAGGTCCTAACTTTAACCCCTTGCGGTTTCCCAGTCTCGGCGTCGGTTTTCAAAACCAACCCCCACTCGGCCGCTCGTTGTTCGGCCGCACCTACAATTCCACCAAGCGAGGCTGGACTCGGAACAAACGGTGGTACCTCAAACGGTTTAGGATCTTTGAGGGCCATCCATGACTTGATCTCAGTATCGGGCAGTCTGCCCGACTGAGAGGTGGAGATGCCAGTGTTGACATTGTTAATACTGGCATCTACTGATGGAGCTGGGTGGTTCTGTGATGGCTCCACCCAGCTCCGCCAAGTGGGTTGTGACCGGACTGGAGTGGTCGTGTTGTGGGTTGATGGGTTGAATACTTCAAGTGATTCACGGACGTCCCTTTGACCAGGTTGGAATAATGGTGTTGGGTTGTTTTCTGCATGTTGTTTTGGCTCCATTTTCTGGATAAGATAAGTATACAAACTTGTGATATATATATGATGGTATATGAAGTGATATGAGTGTTAAAGATTCAGGGCAGTTTTGTCATTTTTAGTAGCAAAGATATGATCTAGAGTAAGGGAGTTTAGTTATAAATAAACAGGAGAAACTATTGAAGTGTTGACATTTTGAATATAAAAATGTTAATAATTATATGAATAAATATAATTATCCTCGTTTAGAAGATCTGATGTTTAATTGTTTATTGTCTAGGTAGTCCATGCGAAGCTAAGTACGTAATAAACAAAGTGCTTACAAATATAAACATAAATAGTTATTAAAAGAGACATAACAATTCTCATAAAGTACAGAAATTAGTAGCATGTATATGTATATAAAAACATTAACTAATCCAATGTTCACCGTATGCAGTGTGAACAAATTGATTGTTGGTATAGAGAAGTTTGTGTTTCTACACTCTTGTAATTTTTTAAATGTACACAAATAAGCTGTATGGGATGCAATCTAGACAAATTTGATTTTAAAAATTAAAATTATAACTCAATAACTGATAATAATTCATACTGATAATTTAATATGTGTCACTTCTAACCTTCATTTACATTGTCAAAAGAAACATGACTCAGACAATCATCATAGATTTACGTTTGATATCACTTTATTTCATTTATAAGTAAGGTTCCTCACTGCTCATAATCATATCCTTAGGCGAAATAAAATGAAAAAGAAGTATAAATGTATGATGGTTATGTGAGTGTAAACGCCCTCAGCCCATAACTCCTGGGCGTCACATGACGCATAATTATGAATAGGGGTAGAAAGTTATGACTACACATGGTATTGGTATTAGTAATTTAAAACAATTAAAAAGATATTAAAATATTTTAAAAAAATCAGAAAGCTAATGCTATTATTATTTGTGTCGGATAAAGTAGCTATAAGGCTGAGGGGTGTGGGGGGCTCTAATAGGGGCGCGAGTGGGGGCTCCAGCCAATAATATTATGACGTGTGGCAGAGAGAGAAACTGGATAAGAGGGGTGTTGGAGCCCCCGTTGGAGCCCCTGGCCCTGGTGTGGAGGGGCTCCAGCAGGGGATCCAGCGGATTTTTTTTTTATTTTTTTATAAATATATTCAAAAAACGTATTATTAAAAAAACTCATAAATTATTAAAAAAAACACACATGTTTTTAAATCTGAATCTAGGTTTGGGTACCAATTTCCAGACATGTTTTTAAAAAAAAGTTTGGAAGATGGGTTGATTTTGGGTTTTTTTTTGAAGTTGTGGTAATTGTTTTATGTGAAATGGGTTATATATAGGAAGAAAAAACTTTTTTTTTAATTAAATAAGAGCCCAACGGCTCATTTTAAATGTCCAACGGCTCTTTCACACTTTCCCATGTCTCTTTACGCCATATTCGTCCCGCGAACAGGCTTGCGCCTGCTTTGTTTTTCGTGCTCGCGCCCCGGGGGTGTGGTGCTAGCGCCTGGGGGCGCGAGCGGAGGGGCTCTAACGCCCCCGTTGAAGCCCCACACCCCTCAGCCTAAGCCATGTGTTCGCAAGCCAATGAGAATGAGATGTGAATATATGTCTTACATCAACATTTATTTTTTAAAAATTTTATTTAAGAACACACATGCATCCAAATTTTTGTCAAAAAATCATTGAATTTTATTTTTATGTTGTTCTGAAACCCGCAGTCGAATGTGAGTGAGCAGAAAGGATGTAAGTTTACATATATGTTTGTTAGTGTAAAATTATTTTTATTATCATTACTATTATTATAGTTTATAAACATATATTGCTTATTAGATAGTTTCAACAAAAGTTAATAAATTCGTTCCATTAAAATAGGAATATAAGAACTAAGGAGATGTTGCTCAAATGAATTACGAATATAATCAATGGGGATGGTGATCCAACCATTGAGAAAGATACAGTCTATAAACACCTGAGTTTGAGAGTGAGGGTATTAAGATTTCACGTACGACAAGAATTTAAAAAAAAAAATCATCATTAAAAAAATGAATTATGGATGTAAATCTTGAAAATAGGGAACTTTCCCTTATTCGGAGCTAACGCAAACCCAAGAGATCATTGTGGAGAAAGAGAGATAGGGACACATTAGTTGACAAATATCTAACTTCAAATAATCATAACTATTTATCATTAAAATTAGACAGAATTACAAATTTTGTCCTTTAAAAAAAGCCAAAAACCGGTTCGTGTCCTTTTCTAAGTTTCCTTGCAGGCGGTGTACTTTAAACTTTTTTTTTCTACACGTTATGTCCTTTACGCTAACTGGGTTAGAAAAACTCAGTTAAATGCCCTCACGTGAGACGCATGTGAGGGCATTTTTGTCTTTTCACCACCTGCAACTCCTTCCTTCTCTTCCTCTTCCTCCCTCGACGCTTAACCCCCTCAGGCTCCATTTCCCCCAACCGATTCAGATCCAAATTCAATCAAAACCTAATCCAATCAACAATGACATCACTTATACATTTTCACAGATCCCAAACATAAATCAATGGTTCATAAACAACAAGAAACACTCAAAATCCAACCTTTAACAAAAATCAAAAACACCCAGATTGCAAACGACCCAGAACAAACGACCCAGAAACAATAAAGATCCAAGCTTTAACAAAAATCAAGAACACCCGTAAAGATCCAAGCTTTAACAAACAAAAATCAATAACACCCAGATGAAATTGACCCACAAAGATTAAATCGAATGGTAACCTAAAACGATGCATAAATCGATCGATGTAGAAATTGAATCGTACCTTGTGAAGAACAGTTAGCCGCCGGTAATAGATCTACGGCGGTTGTATGGCGGTGGTGATGATGGAATGGGAGGTACAGGCGGAGCGTTTTTCCGGTGGGCTCTCCGGCTGCCGGAAAACGGCGCCGACTCGGAAGCTGAGGTTGTATGGCGGCGGACGTTGAAGCGGCGTTGAGGGAGGTTGGTGTGGTACTGGCGGTGGAGGCGGCTGTTGGAGGTTGGTGGTGGGAGGAGGCGGCGGGAGAGGAAGAGGAGAGGTGGCCGGAATTTATGGCTTAGAGAGAAGAAGAGAGAAAGAAAAGAAAATATATATAATATATTCCCCTGCTAAAATTACAATTATGCCCATCACATGTCTGGCACATGTCATACTTAACTGACTTTTTCTAACCCAGTTAGCGTAAAGGACAAAACTTGTAGGAAAAAAAAGTTTAAAGGACACCGCCTGCAAGGAAAGGACACGAACCGTAATTTGGCTTTTTTTAAAGGACAAAATTTGTAATTGGGTCTTAAAATTATAACTATTTATATAAAAAGCTATTAACGCAAGAGGAGGTCACATTCAGTAAACTGTAAACATAACCAAAAGTTAGTCCAAATAAAAAGATTGAAACACATGCAAATAGTGTTGGCTATGTAATATAATGCCCCAATAGACCGATATGTGGTTATTAAGGAATGCAGACATACATGGTTGATTGCATTGCCAACCATTGACCACAATTGCATATGATATCATAAACATGACCTAATAACATTTTTATAAATGCATTGGGTAATGTCACCAGCCCTTTAATCATTTTTTCGTAATATATATCTTCACCATTCTTAAATCTTAGTGTTTAAATTTTGATCAATGAAATGAATACAATAAATGATACTAGTATGTCTCATCTCATATCCATGTCACATAAGCTGGAAACTAAAAATGGAATTTATGTCTACTTATATTTCGTAACATGTGTAATACAATATCTAAAAATTTATATATTTTTTACAAACAAATGAAGATAAACCCTAGTGTAATAGTATAGAAAGTGATATACCTTTCTGTGCAAATGAGTTGAACAGGTTCAAATGATCTTTGAGTACTCACTTGTTCTTTGAGTAGTCTATTTCTTCAGGTGGTATATATGATCACTAGAGAGATGACAGAAAATGGTGGCATAGCCAGTGCCCATACTCATGCCCATGAAAATACAAATTCACATGTTTCCTACACCATTTCCAACATCCCCATCATCAATCACACTTATCTTCTACCATAATATAATTATCAATTATTTCATTGATCAATGTCATGGTATATATGTAGATATATATCTAAACACACTTTGGTTCCTCATTCATCTTATAAAACTGTGGTGGTCAAGATCATGAATGTTCATTACTAGATATATTCAGTAAATTTCTTTTTTTTTGATGTTATCATGTTTCAATATTTAGATATTTATCAATTTGAAGAAAAAACCATATCAGCCGGGTCAAAATTAATTGAAATTTTGCAATAATATTGTATATTGTAATCACATAGACAATATATCCTAATCGACTTATGTTAAGGGTTTGTCAAGTGATCATCTTTTGAAAGTATTCGGTATGATCGTTCGAAATATACAGTGTCACTAGATACAGCTACAAAATAGGTGATAAAAAACAGGGTTAGGTTGAAAAATAGAGTTTTGGTCTTGGTCTTGGTCTTGTCTGCTTGTCGTATATTATTGTGTAAATGTAGTTTAGTGATATGAGACGCAGAAACATTTCATTGTATCTCGGTTTCTAATGATAATTTTAAAAGATGGATAAAGCTTTTAACTTTTGTATACACTTTCAAAGTATTGGTGCCATAAAGGTATTAACATGTATTATAGATATCTTATCTTGCATTTCCCAAGCAAAGATCTAATCTAACTAACCACTAATATCCTCATATGACAAATCAAGTTTGCAACACAACTCATTGTAACCGTTCATGAAAATGTCTATTAGACTATGAGGTATACATTCATGACCTTACTCTATGTAGACATCACCATCACCCATTTTACCAATTTTTTACTTCATTTCACTTAAAGGAAATGGTTTAACCCGGCTTAACACCCCTTAACTTAAATTAAAAACAATTCTTAAATTAATGTGTGTTTGTGTAGAGGATTTTAAAGCTCGTTAAAACCTTAACCCATCTTGCCTTTAACGTTGTTTAACTCATGAAAGGAATTGTATTCCACTCTCATTAGTCTTTACCAAAGCAGCTTTAACGTTTGGGCGTTAAGGCATATCTCAGGGCCTTAGCCCCTATGCTTATGCAACCTATCCCTTTGTGTAATGTTTCAACCTTGAAACATTCATCCTAACAGCGTGAACCTTTTTAGGCGCCATTTAAACGCATTGATCACTAAACACCATGCCTCACCTCCTCCGGTCCAAGTCTATTACTTTTGCACAGCTAGTATACTCTAGACATACAATGAATTGGTCTACCTCACAAAATCATTGATCAACTAGTAAACTGGTTCAATTCACAATAAGAATATGAATGAGTTTGTAGTATAATCATGTTGTTCGAGGCAAAGAACTTTTAAAAATTATATAAATGTCTTTATCAGTTTATAAAAAGAAAAGAAGTTTTGGAAAAAAATCTTATCTAAAATATGCTTACCAAAATGCGTGAACCCGGTTATTCATTCCAATCAATGATGATTTAACTTATACAAACCGAATCACATGATTCACAGCCTAATCGGTCTGATTTTAACAACACTGAGAAAAAACCTACAAGGGGTCACCAACCCTAGACATGCGCTCCGGCCTAGTGAACTATTTATAAGTGTAGAAAAATGCAACATTTCTCAAACGTGCACTAATGTAATAATTTTTTTTTTAAATGTATAGATTAATAAGTTAAATAAAATTCACGACAACTAATAGATTGAAATAGCATACTACTTTATTTCAAGTGATCAGTTGATAAGTATTTGGCCTCGAGGTTGGTGCACTCCAGTGATGAGAATAAAGTCTTTTAAACACCTAAAAATCTTGAATTCAAGTTCTGGGTTAAATAAAAATTGCCTAGTAAATTGCAATTGAACATATTTAGCAAAAAGTGATTTGTATAAATAAAGAGTGTTTGTAAATATTATAATGTGGCAAATGCAAGACATTAAAAAGAAACATATTATTTATGTTTTTTTTATATATGTAAGTTGGATGAAGGAAATCTATTCAAACCCGAGCCATATTTTTTGAATTTGAATCCATATTTAAGATTATGATATTAATATTTATTCAAATTCAGCTTTAAATATTTTTTTATTATTATTAAAATAACCTAAATAACCAAGTAACATAATTACAAGAGCATGTGTTATACCTAGCATGATGAAAGAGAGCGTATTACCACACAAGCGTCACATAAGTATAAAACTCACTCACTTATTTATCATGTCTTAGACCAAGTAAATGATAACAACTTTAACAAGAAAAAAAAAGGCTAAGGTTCGTGCATGATATTTGGAAGCTCACGAGCATAAGTGAGCTCACCGAACGCTCATACAAGAACGATGCTGTGTTCGAATGAGCTCACGTGACGCTTCCCTCGATCTCCCCATTACCTAATGAAATATCTTTAACATAATGATGGCAATAAGTAATGAGTATAACATGTCCCAATTTAATCTGACATGTACAATAGTTGATTGGATAAGTTATAATATAAAAAGAAAAATGATGGTAGTAGATATCTATCTGGATTTCATTTCATATATCATGGATATACATTTATGTTATACATGTACAAAAAAGGTGGTGAAAACATGTGGAATGGGGCCATATCACGTGAACGGCACGTATCTTGGCTCTTTTGCAGTTTTGAATGTGTTTCAATTATTATTCTCGGATTAAATGTATAGATAATAACGCATTTTACAGGTTTGAACGGTGAGTAACCAGTTAACCATGAAACTAGCTACTTTTTATATATATATTTTTATGAAAATTAAAAAAGAATAACAAAGAAAAAAGAACATTATATGTGTTGTAAGATATACAGCTGATGTTATATTTTAATCTCATAAATATTATAGGTTTTGGAATTCAAAGTCTAGATATATGTTATGAGTCATGTACAAATCTCTTTCGTATTGAAATATATCGTTGGAACATATGAACGTTCAATCGGATAATTAGTAAGAAATAATAAAACGAATATGTATAGTTTATTATGAAAACAACATGCCAATGATGCCATAATTAGGCCGAAGACTTTCATTATGTGAGGAACACACCATCACAGCGTTTTAGTTAACAGTTATTATAAATATTGATACTTAGATCGGAGTTAAACCCTTCGCAAATTCCAACTGACAACCTTATTATCGCTAATGTTTAGTTACCACTTACCACTGATCATCAACATACCACTAGTGAGTGATGACCAGTTAATTGACATTGGGAATCATTTGCCACTTAAGATACTTGCATTGATAGATCAGGTTTGTGTTGGCCATATTAACCACTAATGGTCAGTAACAACTTTTCATCAGAGCGGCTCCCACCAAAAACATTGTCCCTCGGACGCTACCCGGACTATCCCTTCTTGGAACTCATGGTTACTAGAATTCGCCCCCCTTGAACAACAGGATTCGAATGCAAATGAATATTCGTTTCTTTCTTTTTTTTCTTTCGCTAACGTATTAAGTTACTATCAAATATAATGTCCCTATAAGGACATGTTATCAAATATTTAACTTTTATTAATTTTAACTCTAGTTTATATCAGGGTTTTTTTTTTTCATAAATGAAATTTAAAGTTGTTTTTAATTTTTGCATTTAACCAATTATTTGATAATTTGTTGATTGTGTCGTGGGGGTGATCACATCAGTCCCCTAATTCCATACTGGATTGTTGGCCCATTTTGTTATCTCCCTTTTCATATTTACCCCACAACCACCTCATTTCCCTTTCTTCAACTCATCATGATATTAACTTCTTAAAGATATAATAAACCTATTCTTATAATTGATATAATATTTTTAAATAAGTTACATTATATAACTATATAACGACGGGGCAATAGTGGTGAGCGGTGTTGGTCGGTGTTGCAGATGCAGTGGTTTTGGTGGCGGTGATAGATCAGGGATGCGATGGCTGGCGATGAAAGGTGTGGATCTAAGGTTGCTATGGTTTATGGATTATTGGATTACCTTTCAAACATGTAACAGTTCTTTTCATTAAAAATAAAAATTTTAATATACTTTCAACAAAAAATTAATTTATTTTTATCAACAACCACTAGCTTGATCTAGTGATAAAAGTGTTTGTCTTTCAACTAAATGATTGTGGAATCTAGTCTCACTTAAGAAATGAGGGTAATGTATGTGAAAAAAAAAAGTGGATGTTAAAAATGTTTATCAAACAAGTTTGAGGTGAGTGGCATGGGCTTTAGCCATGATTTATTAAAAACTAGTGGTGTGCACATGGGCTTTAGCCAATGGGCTTAGTATATATTCTTAATGAGAATAAGTATTTCTTTTTTATATATTTATACATTTTTAAATATTACTTTGCCGTAATAAAATATTTCCGTTTAATATTTGTTGTATTATGTTTTTGTCATTTGTATTGTTATATTATTTTAATAATAATAATAATATGATTTTTTAAACATTCAATAAAAATATTTAAGAAATTTTGTACGTCAAAATTAAACTTCTAGCAACTTTCAAAATGTTTGCTTAGAAAGCAAATTTTATCATTCAACAAGTTCCACCTAAAGACCGATCAACCGAATCAAAACCAAAACTAATCAACAAAGCCTCATCAAAATAATTGACTCAACGAATAACCAGTTAATCAATTATGTTTTCATATGTTTTTTTATATATATAGAAAGTGGCGGTTCGACTTCAATTACATCTCGTTCCATCCCAGAATCACATCGAGTTAACCGAACTTGCCAACTAAACTGCACCAAACTAATTTCAAGGAGCCATCTCCACCGAACAATCAGCCATCATCTTCACCTTTAATTGGCGATGACAACTAGGGGTATGCAAATATTGGGTCAGCCCGAGAAAAACCGAAACCCAACCCGAAAAAAAACCAAAACAGGACCAAACCCGTATGTATCGGTCAGAACTCGGTTCTTATTCTAACTAATTTTCGGTTTCGGGTTCGGTCTCGGTCTTGGACTGAAATGAACCAAAGCAGACCGACCCTACCCGAAATAGTCAAAAGTACAGCAACAAGATCTTCTAGTAGTGAGAGTATGTAATCCATTCTTCTCATCACCGAAATGGATTGAAAAACAAGACAAAAGAAATAGTGAAACAAAGAAATCAAGTAACCCGTAGAGCAAATACAAGGCTGGCCATGGCATATGGCAGGGTAGTCGACGGCCATAGGCCCGACTACCCGCTAGGCCCGGAATTTAAAAAAAAAAAATTTTTACGAAAATCTATATCTATACTTAATGTTTCAACACAATTACATAATAACTAACTTGGTCTAGTGGCAAAGATGTATAACTTCCAAACAAAAGGTTGTGGATTCTAGCCTCATTTGAGACACGTTTTAGCCCATTTTTATACATTAGTTTTTTAAACAAACCAAATCATAATCAAGGAAGCCAATTTAAAAATTAAATTATTTAAACTCAACAAAATCTCTTTTAACTTTAGGCCCAAAATATTTTTTGCCTTCACCCCAAAATATTTTTTCAGTTCTCGGAATCGGCCCTAAGCAAACACACACTGGTATGTGTTCGAGAGAGAGTAAAAGATAACTAAAGTGAGAGAGATAATAGTTAGTATTGAATTAATACTTTTTTAGTTAAAAGTACACTTGACAATGACTCAACAATGAATTTGCAGCCTTTTTTGAAACACCCAACGTGCATCAACTCATCACACACCCTTTCTATACATATTAATTAAATCAGGTCCACTACTTTGTATATTTGTGATATTCAATAATCAACAACACCACCATGAAGACACCAGACTGCCAGAGCATCTACATGAAGCCACCGTGTAAATTTCTTGAAATCTCATGAACGACGGTGAACGAAAGCAGATGGGGTACAGAATGCAGGTTCGGTATCGGTCTTTTCTTGATACCCGAGCACTGAAACCGACACCATCCAATACCTGAAACGAACTAACAGGTGCAGTCTTCGGTTCTTGAATTTACATCTATCTCGGTTTCGGGTCGGGTCGGTTTTAATGCGGTTCGGGTTGGGTTGCTTCTGTTGCACAACCCTACGATAGTAGAAAACTATAACTCAGGTACCTGGAGAGTGTGAATGTGTGGTATCTTTAGCCATTTTTTTGTCCCGAAATCCCCTAGACTTCATGATAACAACATATGCCTCCGCTAACCTCAGGATACAGTGTTTTGTCAAAACCAAGATGCTTTGTTGTAACATCCCAAAATTTCCATAAATAATATTAAAATATTATTTACGTTGGAAGAGTTAAATTGAGCTAGTAGAAAATAATAATATTATAATAATAAAGATATAAGGATGGTAGGCTAAAATAAATAGAATTAGATCATGGACTTATAATGAAGATGGGTCTAAGGTTCATGGGCTTGGGAAGTATAAATACCCCCCTTAAACCCTAAACCCTTCCCATCTTCATCATTCTACACCTTAGCCTACACCATAAAAAACACATACTTAAGCCAAACACTCTCTACACTATTGTATTCAACGATCCAAGACCAACCGAAGTCAGTCGTGCACAGCTGAGGAAGGGGATTACGATTAACTCTGAACGTAACAGAATCTAGGTGAGTTTCTAGCCCCTTTTTCTGTTTATGTTTTCGGGGTTGTGTGCATACTTAATGTGGTAGTTTGATATTATATATTGCTTGTTTAGTAATATATTTGGATGAAGAATGTAGAACGTGTATACCTGTTTAATTATTTATGTTGGTACGCTATATATATTTATTGTATATATGGTACGCCTAAGCAGGTGTATGTACGGTATGCGAGCTTTGCGTCCGTTATAGCAAGTTAGGATGGCAAATCCCTCTAACTTCCATTGAACATAGACGTGGCATGTTATAGCTTTGTTAAGGACTGTGGACCTTATACGTGTTATAGATGATAGATGCCAACTTAGATAAGGACCGTGGACCTTATACGTATTGTAAATAGGTGTCAGCATTGGAAAGGACTGCGGACCTTAAACATGATCGAAATGTAATGTGGTAGCATAGGGGAGGATTGCGGACCTCGTACGTGCTATGATATAGGTTTCAGCATAGGAAAGGACTGCGAACCTTATTCGTGTGTAAATGTAATGTGGTAGCATAGGGGAGGACTGCAGACCTCGTACATGCTATGATATAGGAGACAACATAGGGAAGGACGGTGGACCTTATACGTGTTGTTAATGTAAGATGGTACAGGGAAGGATCGCGAACCTTGTACGTACCATGAATGGTGAACATAGGTAAGGGCTGGGGACTTGTTACGTGTTCACGACCTCGAGTATAGGTATAGACGGCGGATTATGAACATAATCTTGGTTGTCTAAGGTAAGTGTTGAGAATGAATGTATGTAAGTATGAAAGAAAAGTAACATGCTAAGTATGAATATGTATCTTCGGATACGTATATGTATGTAAGTATGTGAACATATTGTATGTTGTCTGATTAACTAGAACTCACTCAGCGTAGCTGACTTTTTGTATGCGCGCAGGTAAATAGGTTTAAAAGAGCTAGCATGAGGAAGACACATGACATGGCTTGAACGGCTAGCATCTAAAGATGGAAGAAATGATGTTTTACCTTACGGCAAGTATTTAATGTTTTGCAAGAAAATGTTGACTTAAATAATTTCGCGAAAGTTTTAATTCACTATGATATTTAGAACTGTGTTTATGGGTAAATCCAACGTCAATGTAGGGCACCCGAACTGGGGCTTTACATCTGGGCATTTGTAAAACGACGAGCGGGCCAAAAATTGAATTTTTTTAGAACTCGATTTGAAAAAGTGGGGATTAAGGTAAAAGGTCGTGGCGTGAAGATGTTGTTTCTTCCATATCGGATCAATTAAGTCGATCTTGTCACTAAGATTTTTTTTACTGCCTCCCAGGTACGATACACGGATGCACACACGTACGGAAGTTCGGATCCTAAATCACCTTGGGCGATCGTGAGCAGCCTTAAAAGAGGTCCCAGCAACGAGGCAACGAGTTTACACCCGGAAATCAACTGACCATCGCTGACTATGTGATTTCGAACAAGGCAGCCCTCCGGTTGGTTGCATTTCACACATTGAGACCATTCGGGCGAGTTTACCATGACTATGAGATTATCGAACACGAATGTGAATTGCTGTAAAGTCAAAAAGTCAGTGGAAGCACGGGTGTGGCCAACAACTACCAAATCAACTTCACTGGTTACATATCTTATCATGTTTAATACATCAACGTTACCAAAGATGAAACGTGTAACAATTTTTCCTCGGTTGGTTATGTCACATATCCATTCAAGTTCCTTAAAGTCTTGGAGATTCATGTCCACACATTCTACGACGCATGGGGTTGCCATGACATCGGGAAACATAACTTGGATGCTTTACATAACTGATTTGTACGGCTCGGCGTTGTTGATAACTACCTGAAAGACTTTATCACTTCCAACTTTTACAATCATTTTTCCGAAAGCGGAGAGTAATTGATGTTCTGAAATAGAGGCGTTGTCGAAGGACTCGAGTATACGAACGAGGCTTCACCATGAGCATGTGCTAGTATAGTAGCTTCTTTATCTTCACAAGAGGCGATGGCTCTTTCAACATCATGATGCATTTCAACAATAATCTCTCTTAAGATTGAGTATCTCAGTGCAGCACATGATGGTATTGAAGATTTGTGTGACATTTGTCATTTTCGGTCTAACTTGTATTTGTATTATATCAAAAACCCGACCCGTTTTGATATTTCGGATCCGTTGTTATTAATAAAATGTTGGGTTTTATGTTCGTGTATGTTACACATGTGTCGGATCAATAAAACATCTTTTTCGGTGCGTTAAGACACATCTTTATGGCTTAAAATTATTTAAAACAAACTTAAAGGACTAATTTTGTCAAACACCTCTTATTGTTTTGTGCATTGTTTGACCATTTTAACCAATCACTTGCATGTTACCTCTTATGTGTAAACCATACTTTTTCCACTATAAAAACAAGCCTCTTGCATCCATTTTGGTTGCTCATTTTTCTCCAAATTCTCTAAAACTAAGATCCAACAATCCATTATTCAAGTTCTTATAGTTTACTCTTCAAGGTCAAACTAATACTAATCTTTGTTTCTAACTAATTATTGTTACTTAAAGCTTGATGTTGCAATATATATATATATATATATATATATATATATATATATATATATATATATATATACACCCCTTGTTTCCTTCGGCTTTCACTTCTCCGGTCACGGTTGATTGAAGTGTTGTGCTACAAGGCAAGGCTACATGGAGGACTATTATAGTCCTTGATAAATACTTTAGTTTATGCTTTAATGTATGCTTACTAATGTTGTTTAGTTTCTAATTACTTTAGTTTACAAATCATTTTAATAAGTTATATGGTATTGGGTATGTGGCCACCATTCTCGGTTTCATCCCGAATCAAGAGCCGAACCAAAACCGAACTTTTGTTTAGATATTTTATTGTTAACATATTGTATGTAAGACATGAGTATTATTATTTTTAAGTTTATTTTAATGAGTTCTATGGTATTGGATATGTGGCAACCATCCTCGGTTTCATTCCGAGTCAAGGACCGAACCGAAACCGAACTCTTGTTTAAACACTTTAATTTAACATGTTGTATGTAAACTTGGGTATTATTATTTCTAAGTTGTTTTAATAAAGTTCCATGGTATTGGGTATGTGGTAACCATCCTCAGTCTTATTCCGAGTCAAGGACCGAACCAAGCCCGAACTAAACCGAGTTCACTCGCTTAAGACACACTAGTGTGTTTTGAGCCACCGAATCTCATATTTTCTCTAAAACTATTTTATAAACTAATTTTAAATTGTTTTCTTAAAACACTTGGTATGTTGGATCTAACTTGATCTTATAACAAGTTTGGACCGACAAAACCAAGCACTCGCTTAACGAACGTCGAGGTTCTTCTTAATAGAACTACACACTAGGTTAAGCTTCTTTTGATTTCATTGAGTTATCTCATAACATTTTGGAATCTCGGCTTCGAGCTTGTTCAATTATCAAGACTCGAACCGACAAATCCGAACACTCGTAAAATATCGTTTTGGCATCTATTTAACTTTGCAATATTGCAATTATACCCAAATATTTACTTAACAAAGGTTAAGTAAAAACTAATAAATAGAATACCGAGACCCGACTTTGAATAACTTACTTTTCAAAAATCATTATTTTAATTCCTTATGTATTTACATTTTAGCCTTCAAACTTTAATTATTTATGTTACTAGTCAAGTTATTGTACTTTAAAGCTTTTAAAAACCATCTACTAACTCAAGACCCGTTGTACTTACCCTTCCCCCGTTTTATCGCAAACCATCCTTCAATTTACTTATTTCACGTGAGTACATTTCATCCCCCGTTTTCATTTATATATTTTTTGGGGTAGCATGCATATTTATTCAAAACAATAATGATTTAATACACTCTATCCTCAAACCACAAACTCTAGGGTGTATGATACTTAGAATACTTGCTCTATTGTGTGTTATATGTTTCATATGTTTTACGTGCACAAGTGTTTATTTTTATGTTGTTGTGGAGCCTCAATAAGTATGATCATACGCACCCCTAACTACTTTAGCCTTGTGCTAGTAATATAGGGCCTCATTATCCGAGTATGTCAGTTGCTACCGATTAGAAAGGATCCTCATTTACTTATGATTTATATACCGCAATTGTTGCTTTTATTTATAGTCTCATATACGATTGTGGATTTCGCCTCATGTTATATATACTCAAAACTATGAAATTGCTCACCAACATTTCATGCTAACAAATATTATTTTATGCATTGTTACAGGTTTGATTATTGGTTGATTGGAGTTTGAAGATACCATTTCGTTTGAGACCGTTTAGGTTATTAGAAGAATAAACAATATATTTCTAATGTTTGATGTTATTTTGTATGAACAAGTTGTGTTATTTGGTTGATTGAATGAAATGAATGAGTTGTTTAAATATTGTCACTTTAATAGTGTCTTGTGTTCTTGGGCAATCCGTTACACCCCGGCATGTTCCGCCGCCTTTGCTCGGGGTGTGACAATTTGGGGTAAATGACTGAATCAGTTACCTAAAATGGGGAGAATTGGCAGTGCTAGACTTTAAACCTTCAGCTAAAAAGGATCGTCCAATTGCAAACCCTAATTTTCTAGATTCAGTATCCACCGCACCACCAGGATTACTACTACTATTATTAACAACCAACTCCAGGTTAACAGACTCACCAACCTTAGGGTTTGCTATGGCCGATTGTTTGATCCTCTTCTTCTTCTTTCCTTCCCGTTCTTCGTTCCTCTTCTTTCTAGTTGCTGCCTCTTCTTCGTCTTTCACTATGATCTGTTGCATTAGCTCCCTAACCTCGGCAGTCACTTTCTTACATTTACCGATTTGTGTGTTGCCATCAACAATGTGATGTTTCATTCGTCCGATCCCGCCTCTAACGAAGAAACGTCCGCATACTTTGCACCTAAAACCAACATCAGCCTGAGTTTCAGATTTTTCTACTCTTTCAATAGAGGATCGACAGCTGGAGGAGGCTCATCGGACATCTTTAGGGTTTTTGAGAGCGATTGGTGAGAAAGGGAGAAATTAGGGTTTCTTTAGAGAGGGTGATAATGAATACGATGAGTTTGGTTATTTGGGTTGGTTTAACTTTTCTCAAATTTATTTCATCAATATAGTAAATATCCATTATTTTTCCTTTACTTAATCCATACCGGGTAAAATGTTATTTTCGTTCTTGTGGTTTGACAAATAATGCGAATTTAGTTAAAAAGTTTATTTTTGCATACGGACCATCCACGTTTCCCAATTTTTTCCAATTACATCCAAATCACTAACCCCATTAAATTTAATCTTTAAGTTAGGGGTAGACATGTCTTTTCACTCATTCATTATTATAATATTTATTTCAGTGAACTACGGTTTTCGTCATTGTGGTTTGTCCAAATATGCGGTTATAGTCTAATAGTTTCAAATTTGCAATTTTCGTCCCTATAATTTCTTTTCACTTGCAATTAAACCTAAATTCACTAACCCCGTTAAGTCTGGTCGTTACACCCATGAGCGTGCCCTTCATGTGAGGGGCATGTTTGTCCTTTTTTTTCCTTTTTCCCCAAATACACCCTAGCCCCACGTGAGGGGCTTGTGAAATAGGACTGAGGTTTATTTGGGGAGAATAACAACAAAACTAGTCGTCACATGAGGGGCACACAAATGGGTTGACGACCAAACTTAACGGGGTTAGTGAATTCAAATTTAATTTCAAGTGAAATGAAACTACATGGAAGAAAATCGTAAATTTGCAACTATTGGACTAAGGTAGCATATTTGGACAAACCATAGGGACGAAAATCGTAGTTCACTGAAATAAATATTATAGTAAAGAAAGAGTGAAAAGACATGTCTACCCCTGACTTAACGATTAATTTTAGCGGGGTTAGTGATTTGGATGTAATTGGCAATAATTGGAAAATGTGGATGGTTTATATGCAAAAAATAAACATTTTGGACTAAATTTGCATTATTTGCCAAACCACAAGGACAAAAATGACACTTTACTCATCCATACTAGCATGGAAGCCCGTACTTCGTGACGGAGTCGTATGAGAGTGTTAGAATATAACAATGACAATTTATTCCTTTCTTATAAACATATTTCATACCACATACATGTGTAAAATGTATGTGTAAAAGTTTCACATTTCCACCGACAATGTTAGCTCCACTGCTCTACACAATCAACAAACCAGTATAATTAATATTCCATTACTGTATCAATAATCCAAATCATGAGCAACAAATTCAGTAATCCATAAGATCTAACCAAATACAATGTATTATAGCTTCCAGTTGTAGATGATCTCTTATATCTTATTGGACAAAATAATGCATTAAATATGGACAATATAGGTAAATTTGCTTAAAAGGAGTAAAGTAACAAAGAAACATCACAAATTTACAATGTGGTAGAAAAACTATATGAGTTAATAATAAATTTACTTAATATATCATCACGCCTTAAGCCAACACAAATTCAGAAACTTGTATCATTTTACATGATTATGATCAAATTATGTACAAAATCTTCGATATACAAAGAACTGATGCGTTACCATTGTTACCCTACAATTTGAAAAAAAAAACAATAAGAAAAGAAAGGACAAGTTTGTTTTGTAGGCATTGTAACACACGATCTCATTCAAATTAGGTCTCTTAATCCAGTTTCCATATCCAAGTTCCAAGAACATTTTAAAAACATTTATGGCATGAGAAAACTGCTCTTGAGTTTTTTTTAAAGAGAGAAATAAAAGGAAAATTATAGACAGTTCAAAGATGGGTGTTCTTGAGTTTTTTTAGGATGGAAAGGAAAGGAGTAGGAGGGTTTAAATTGATGTTTTTTTCCAATAAGTTATCCTCCCAAAAATGGGATGATTACTAAGAATAGTTATTTCCCAATAGTTATCCTTTCCGTTCTTCTAATTTTCTTCCAACTCAAGAACACACATAATTAAAAAATTTCCTTTATTTCCCTTCCCTTTCTTATCCTTCCCTCTCCTTTCCTTTTATTTCCTTGGTTAAAAAACTCAAGAACATGGCGTAAATCATCCATATGTCATCAGTCTTGTTTTTTTTTTTTTTCCCAAATTTTCGCTTCGTTTCGGTTTAAGTTTTTACGGTTTTGTTACGGCAGGATTTTTTTTGTTGTTGTTGGTTTCATTGTCGTTTTTTGGTTTTGCGTTCTTTGATTTCGTTTCGGTTAGGGTTGTATTAGATTTTTGGTTTCGGTTGGGGTTTCATTTTTTTGGCTCATTTTAGTTCGAATTTAGTTTATTTGGTTGTTTAGGCTCAGTTTCGGTTTTCTGAATATAAAATTTGTTTTAAAGGATCTGATGGAATGAGTATGAGTTAAAGTAATCACCTAATAATTAATAAAAAATATTCAGTTCGATCCTTAACTGATTCACAAACACCCTAGGTAGCGATGCTCTCCGCTCAATAGCATTAATTCCAAATTAATTAGCTAATAACAACATTTTATCAGCTCCCATCCTTTTGGCATCTATCATCAGCACTACTTGTATGAAACGAAATATGTGAGTGTAGTAGGTGCATTACATCATGATCATGCACCATCGACCATACACATGGTTGCATGAGTTAAAACTTGGAATTTAACTACTAATTAATAATATATATATATATATATATATATATATATATATATATATATGGATGAGATGATTATTATTTTGCCAAATGCAACCCCAAATTCAATACACCAGTCAATACTCCAACCTTTAAAGCTTCCAAGACTAATTATAAAAGAATTCTAAGAAATAACAAGCTGCAAGCTAGCTTTGGTTTCAAAGTTTCAAGCTTAATATCCTCCTTTCTTTCCTCTAAAAGCTATATTACAAGTTTATATATGCTTATAAACCTCACCCCATGTAGTACGTGTCTTTAACTTGTTATTGACACATTCACCTTATATAAACTCCAACATGCTTGACAAGTACGTGCCCGGTCAGCCCGAAATTCATTTTGTCCAACAATTTTCAAAAATCATTTTGAAGACATATTTGTTGTCATGATGCTTGTTTTAATTTTTCAAAAAGCTGATTACACTTCATGTAATAAAATTATTCATAAGTCTCAGCTATCAGATCATATAGGGTGACAAATTGAACAGATCTTGATCAAATTTTATGAAACTTCATTTTCAACAAAAAGGTATAAGAAACTATATCATATATGCTGTCATAATTCTCCAAAACTTTTCTAACCCTAAACCGAAAAATCAGTGTCAAATGTTTTAGTTACCGACTTCATCACGATGCCAAAAACAGCACCAAACGTCCTTTTCGTTTCAAGTATTAACAACACAAAAACGCAAAACTACCTGTCAACATTTACACCTCAGGTTTCTTTCCATTTCCATCGATGGACCCTTGACCACCAGAAGAACTAGACCCTTGAACACCAGAAGAACTAGACCCTTGACCACCAGAAGAACTAGCTCCTTGACCAGGGTTAGTTGAGGGATCATATGGTCGGGAAGCCAAGTAATTAACAGCAGTGACCACATCAGCAATTGAAGGTCTCATGCCTGCTTGTTCCTGAACACACATTGCAGCTACAACTACTGCTTGATATAATACTCGTTCCGGATATTCGCCCTTTAGAGCCGGGTCTGCCATTTCCCCCCACTTCCTCTTATCTTTAAAAAACGGCCGCGCCTATTAAAAAAGGTTAAATATTAGTTTCTGTAAACATTTTTTTTTAAATTGACAAATAGTAAACATAAAAATTAATGCAATATATGAAAACAGTAAATGATGAAACTTGGTTGTTATCATTATTATTATTATTTTCAAGAAAGAGATTATCAAGGGTGTGAACATTATGCACACAATGCAGTTCTTTTTTAGTTAAGTTACAAGACATAAAAATTAATACTTGATCAAAAAACCACGCTCCTGACCCGTTTAACTACACGGGTCAAATGGGTCAAACACCGTATTTTATGATTATGACCAAAAACATGATTAATATTGAAAAGTTGCTATATTAAATTTCGATCGTATTCGGTATTCCTCCATTTAAATAAAAATGTTCCTATCAACTTTTAAATTATAAAAAAACATTTTTTTTATTCTAAAGAGTCAAACGTTGACTTTTATGTTAGTATTTCCTTCAAATTAGCATCTTATAACGAAAAACAGAACAAAACTATATATAAAAAACATACCCACGCAACAAGATATTGATCTGACTCAGGTTTTGTCGTATCATGTGGTTTTCGGCCCGTAATCAGCTCTAATAACAAGACCCCAAAGCTATATATATCCGACTTGTACGTGAGTTTACCCGTCATTGCATACTCAGGAGAACAATACCCGTAAGTCCCCATAATTTGAGTCGTAACATGAGTTTTGCCTCCAACCAGGCCCACCCTTGCCAACCCGAAATCTGATAACTTTGCATGATAACCCTCACTTAACAAAATATTTGAAGCTTTCATATCTCGATATATAACCGCTGGCTTCATTTTGTCGTGTAAATACTCCAGCCCTCTTGCTGCACCAGCTGCAATATTGATCCTGGTGTTCCAATCGAGCCCCTTTCTGGTTGCCCGATAACCTGGCAAAAGGGTAAAATCGTCACTTAAAAACTAAACAAAACTTTTAACAAGCACCCGTTTTAAAGACCACAAGCGTTATCATGTTTCAAAATTAGTAAACATTTTCAAATTAGTAAACATTTTCAAATTTACGCCCTGCTTGCGGTGCGCACATATAATGTATATATGTGTGAACCCTTGGGTGGGAAAAAGTAAAATTGCACTAATTTTGACGTTATTTTACTAATCACGTGAAAATAACGTTAAAAGTGGCGGAAGGTTAATCAGGCATCATGTGGTGGCGTTGATAGCCGAAAGACAAGGGCACATGCACCAATTAGCCGGTGTCCCGATGATTGAGTGTTATGTGTCTTATGTCCAAGGCTTGATTCAAAACTACTATCGAGCCGGGGGTCTTACCGGAAGCAGCCTCTCTATCCCTATGGGATAGAGGTAAGGCTGTCTACATCTTACCCTCCTCAGACCCTACCATAGCATTGCTATTGGTGGGATATACAGAGTACGATGATGATGATTTTCAAATTTGGATCCTAGAATAACCCATTTGTGTGTTTTACTCAATAAGAACTAATATTAAAGAAGTATACATATTTTATTGCTGTTCCAATCGAGCCGTTTCTGTGGGCCCGATGAGTAGGCAAAAGGGTAAAATTTGTCATCTTAAATAAATTATCAAAACTGTTAACAGACATTCATTAGTGTTCCAACTGAGCCGTTTTCTGTGGGCCCGAATACCTAAGAAAAGGGTAAAATTGTCATTTTAAAAAACTCAACAAAACTTATATCAGGGCATCCATTATGTTCCAGTCGAGCCGTTTTCAGTGGGCCTGATGAGCTGGCAAAAGCGTAAAATTGCCAATTCAAAATATGTAACAAAACTTTTAAGAGACACCCGTAAGTGTTCCAACCGAGTCGTTTTCAGTGGGCCCGATGACCTAGCAAAAGGGTAAAACCGTGCTTCTAAAAATTTAACAAAATCACATTTAGAGACTGTGATCCTTTACATATTTCAAAATTTGTGTCTTTTACTCGAAAAGAATTAATATTAAACAAACAAATATATTTTAGAGGATGAAAAAAATACCGTGTAGATGATCCTCTAACGAGCCTAAAGCCATATACTCATACACCAGCAATCTATGTTCTCTCTCAGCACAATAACCGATTAGTTTCACTAGATTTGGGTGATCCACCCTGTTTAACGTCTTAACCTCCATGACGAATTCCCTAACTCCTTGTTCTCCGTTTGGATCTAACTGCTTAATAGCCACAATCTGTAACTAACAAAAAAAAATATATAACACGTTAACATAACGTTACAAAACAAAAAAATCAAAAATGTAACTAAGACTGATTTTCACTAACCTGACCAGAATCTTCAAATCTTCCTCTATAAACTTTGCCGAATCCGCCTTGACCCAAAATATATCTAGATCTGAAATTTTCAGTTGCGTTCACTAACTGTTCATATGTGAACGTTCGTGCTTGGTTCACACCCCTTTGTTCTTCATGGAGTACATTCTTCTCATCAGACTCGTTTGAAGCCGATGCTTTATCGACAATTTGTTTATTCTTTTCATCAGACTCGTTTGAAGCCGATGCTTGCTCAACCATTGGTGCTTTTCCTTTCTTCACTTCATTACCTTGTTCAACATTTGTTGAATCTAAATCTTTAAAAAACAACAATAAATTTCAATCAAAATTACTTAAAAAGACACTTAAACCACTAAAGGTTAAAACTTTAATGATCTTATAAGAAAAAGAACATGCCAATTATTAAACATTGTTCAAATAAATAAATATATATTCACTCAATTTAGTGAACTGACACATCAAAACATCCCTAGCTATCCAATGATCCTATTCTAACAAAAAAAAAATCAAGAACTTTATAATTTTAATATTATAGGTAATTTTCAAGTGCAAATTGATCCTACTATAATATAAGAAAGCCAAGATATTTATACTTTTAATATTATAAGTAATTTCAAGAGCAAACTGATTATAATTTTCTAAATTTTTTGAAGCATGTGTTCTTGATTCATAATAACTGTTTTATTAAAGTTGTAATTGATGACAAAAGATTAGCCATTATTTGAATTAAGATCAAAAGTTACAAACCTGTAATCATTTGATGAGGTCACTGGTGATGACAAATAATCAAATATATGAACTACAAAACCGATCCATAACCAAAAAATACCGGAAAAAAACCGAATCGGACCCAAAACCAAAACCTACAGTTTGATTTTATGTTTATGTAAAAATCGAACTTACGGTTTGGTTTTAGTTTTATATGTGATAAAAAGCGAACCGAATTTTTAAACTTTCGTTTTATTTTTATTTTAAGTAATTTATAATAAATTATTAAAAATATGTAACTCAAATGTTTAAACGAAATGTATAATATTATTTACATTTTGGGCCAAAAAAATTTTCGGCCCAAAAATTTTTCAAACTCAAATGACAACCAAAAAAGATCAAAACCGAACCCAAACCGAAAACTCGAAACAAATAAAACAGAACGGTATTCAAAAAATTGTTAACCAAAGTTTCAGTTTTCGATTCCTTTGTTTTTGCCCAAAATTATCAATATCAAATGACAAAACCGAGAAAAACTAAAACCAAAAACCCAAAACCGAACGGTTATCAAAATTCAAATACTGACCCAAAACCGAAAACCCGGAACCGAACCGTTTTCAAAATTCAGATACCTAATTTTCAGTTTTCTATACGGTTTCAGCCCAAAGTCGACCCAAACCGAAAACCCGGAACCAAACGGTTTTCAAAATCCAGAAACCGAATTGTCAGTTTTGATTCGGTTTTAGCCCAGAACCAGTAATCATCTAATGACGTTACTGATCACAACAAATACGAACTACAAACTTTCAACAAGAACACAATTAAAGAATCAAACAGAAATGCATGTTTCACATCGTCAAAACAAACCCCAATCAAGAAACTATAAATGAAACTCCAATGATCACAGAACAATAATAATAATAATAATAATATGGAAATGAAGAAATGAAAGGCATTACACATACCAGGAGGAGTTTCAGTATCCGACTCATCATTTCGCTTGTTCTTGGATGATTTTGAACTTCCACCAATGCAACTGAAACAACCCACCATGTTTATTATTATTATTGTTGGTTAAAATTGTTGCAGGTTTTAGAGCGAGAGAGAGAGTAGTTAATTGGAGGTTTTAGAGAGAGAAAGAAAGAATGGAAATCAAAAGGCGTTTATATATTTAGTTGGTTAGTTATTGTTTTAGTCCTTTTCGGTTTCAACAATAACTTATGGGTCCTCTAAGTTTATACATGTTTTACTCTTGATAGAGGTTTATGCGGGTGGAGGGTATGGAGCGCGAAATCGGTAGGTGAATCCATGTCGTCGTATCTCTGGGAGTGAAGCGGGAAGGGGTAATTGAGAGCAAAAAATTTGTGCGGGGTGGGATGGGTATCGGAACGAAGGGGGCCGGGACCCAAGAGGGGAAGGTAAACGAGTCGAGCAGAAGCTTCAAATAAAGCTTGTTTAGTTATTGAGTCGAGTCCGAGCTTTAAAAAAATGACTCATGAACCCGAGCTCGGCTATATCATTGTTTATCATGGATTACAAAATATGGTCGTGATAAGTATTATACATCACCAAATAGTTAATCAAATCTAGACAACTCTATTAATGTTAACAAAAAAATCTTGAGCACTAAAAAACATTAGAGCTTGTGTACTTATGAGATTACTCGTTGTGGAGGTGAAGTCTGCGGACGAGATCTTCTTTTGTAGAGGATCTTAGGGACGGCTCGTGCCCCCTCCCCTTTTTCTCAATATACATGTTACATAATATATAATTTTAATATTTTTTTAATGAAGTTTGTGTAAGTTGTAAAATTTGTGTTTTTAAAAAAAAAGTTGGAATATGATGTCACTTAATGAGGTGGAGGTTTGTGGAGTGTATCTTTGGTGATGCTATAAGGCACGGTTTTGTTCAAATGGAATAATAATATTAACAAGAAGCATGGAATTAAAAATACACAATAAAACTTGTACAACAAATTTTTTACACTTAAAACTCATCTAAATTTTCACTTTCAAGGATTTCTTATCATTTGAACCACTAAGTAAATAAGACAGACAAGCAGTGTGTTTGGTTAATGATGATTAAAGTATGTGTTGTTAAGTTTCCTATTTATGGTTATGGAGTACATGAGTTTAGATGGTATACATTGTGTTACGCCTCAATTTTTGAACCAAAGTTTTATTTATAATTTTCTTTATAATACAACATATAAACAATATAAACTCTTGAGTTTATGAAACACTGAATTGATGATAATATCTTTACATACTCTTTATTGAAAAGTCATGTCTTTAATAGATTTATGGTGTGGCCCATTTGTACTTGATGATTTTTCAAGGCTTTTAACTTAGCTTTGCCTTTTTTTCAACATTTAGAAAATTTGTGTCCTGACTATATATTCTCACCTAAGACTTCACCACGACTACATGAATTTAACCAACTTGATTCTGAAAATCATCTATGGGGTAAGCTCATGTACAATGAGTTTACATGTCATGTGATTTGCTTTTATATCTTGGTTAAAGTTGATTTACCTAAGCACATATCAAGACCGTCCAGAGGAGTGGCAAGGTGGGCGGCCATTCAGGGTCCACTCTTCCTGGTGGTCGAAATTTCTAATTTACTATTATTATTATTATTATTATTATTATTATTATTATTATTATATTTTAAGTTTTTTTGTTTATGTTATAAAAGCTTATGTATTTTAGGGCCCTATTTCTTTCTACTTGCCTTATATACTTATATATCACGGGACTATCCGAGTACCCCGGATTTACAAGGATTTTCGGGGACGGTCCTAGTACATATCTTGCACCTAGCTTTCCCAAACAAAATTTCCGCCAAATGTAAACTTAATGATGTACTTGAACATTTGAAATCATGTGAAGTGACAATCAAATGTGCTCTCAGTGAAATACTTGACCATTTGAATTACATGGGTAAGGTGTTGAATATTACACAGTAGAGTCGACTATCAAGAACTGATCTTGATGTTTATTTGCAGAACACTAGACTATGTTTCCTTTTTCTTGTACAAACTGAATAGTGTTATAATATTAGCTCTAATAACAAGATTATTGAAGTGATAATTGAACTTTATTATAACTAAGAGAGTAAAGAAATATGAGATTCTCAATTCTACTGGATGTCCACGTTACTTACAATCACACAATATTTATAATAAATATACTATTCGAAAATACTATTAGGGAGACATATGCATATAATTGGTTTGAAAATGTCATCCACCACTTGCATGTTTCGGTGTTTCGCATTCTTGAAAGTGATCTAACATCTCATCTTCGACCGTTGTTTTTAACACGAACATCGCTCTCCCGACTTTTACTCGCCACTTCCCGATGGCACCACCGGTGTCGTTTCTTGGCACCTGCGTTTCGGTTCCGTTGGTTACCTCCAAAGGTCCTGACCTTGAAGGTATGACATAACACATGTCGACCAACCCCGGTAATTAGTTTGGTTCAAACGCTTGATTCCGGCGACAAACGACGTATCGGCCATCGTTTACTTCTTCGTCGGCTTCTTTTCTCACCACTTCGATCGACTAAACTCGATTACGTACGGACGTTCGGTGACCGGCTCTGATACCACTTGTTGAATATTACACAGTAGAGTCGACTATCAAGAACTGATCTTGATGTTTATATGCAGAACACTAGACTATGTTTCCTTTTTCTTGTACAAACTGAATAGAAAGAATAATATTAATATTCTTTTTGTTTGTTGATGCTGTACGTACAGCAAGAACAAGAGGACAAAAACTCCAATATGGGTTGCACACAATTAACTTGAATCACACACAGTTGAAGAACAAAAACTCTGACCACTTTTAATGGAACCCACCAAGATGTATTATTTGACAAACAAAATAAACTCTCTCTATTAAGAAAACCAACGAATGGAAAAACTTAATAAACCGATGTGAACCAAGGGTTTATATAACACCCTTAATTCGAGTCCCACTCGTATTCAAATACACAATTTGAATCTAACTCAAATATGTTTTAGGATAAGACTAACTTAATAAAAATAAGACAAACTTATTAATAAATAATAAACGAATTATTATTTAAATCTCCTCCAAGCCACCCCATGAGATTTACCGAACCACCCTTAAATATCGTCTCGTTTAACATAAGGTTCATTGAATCAATTAGCAAGGCTCTTAGCATTCAAGTACATGTGTTAGGTTCATTGATCCCGTAAATGAAAGTCGTAACCTTCATTAATCTTACTTAGAGTCTTAGATGTTGGTTTTATATCTCTAGCATCAATTGCTCCAGGTTAGATTTTAATTATTTTGTTATGGTTTTATGTGTTTTGATGTTAAAGACGTGCTAGAAGATGTCTTGTTACATTGTTTATTACCTCATATATATGCATGTTATTTTAGATCAATATCATTATTTATTTATTTGACAATAGGTTAGAATTTTAAATAGGAATCATGGATAGAATGGGCATAAAAGGGTTATAGGTACATATTTCATACATCCAATTTTTAAGGATGAAGAAACACGGATCTAATCTTCTTAACGGGTCTTAGATCTAATGAGTCCACAGGGTAGGATACAAACAACAACCAACAACGATACGAGTTCAATTTCCCAAAGTCCAGTGACAGAAACCTGCAAAACAGACACCGTGAGCTCGTTACGGGAAGGACAAGAGGGGGGGTCTTCCCGTAACCACCCTCTGGCGTGAGAATAAGTACAATTTCGGTGAAGATAAAGTACTTAGAGTATTTAGAGTAGATCATTGGGAGTGAATGAATACCTCATGAAGATTATGAATGTATTTACAGCCGAAGGATGTGGGAATATGATTGGTTCAACTGTCCCTTTCTAGAAGATTCCTTCGTAACCGTTTGGACACGTGCCCTTATGTGATAGGTTGAGCTATACGTCTCATGTACATGGTTATAACAACCTGAACATGTGTCTTCTTGTGATAGGATGGACTAAAACTGACCATGTGCATTGTTATAACAACTTGGCCACATGTCCTTCTCCTATTGGTTAGGGAATTACGTATTCTCCAAGAAAGGATCTTGGTAAATCTTCTAGAAGACATTTGATTGATTACAGCTGTCCTATGATGTTGCCTTTTGGTCATGTTGCCTTTTGGTCATCTTTGCGGGTGAGAATACTATTATGTAGATGACTTGTGAGGGCGTCTAGATGTTCCGCACATAGTCTTTAGGAAGTATCATTGTTCTTCTTTTATTGAACCATGTGGGTGATTTGTTTGCCCTACGGGTGGCATATGGGAAGTTTCCCTCTGACCCGCGGGTGATAGTTAAGGGTATTTGAGTCGTTTTGGTACGCTACGTCCATAAAGGAGACATTCTCTTCCCAATACTATAAGAGTATATAAGGGTACGTGTTCACATAACCATATAACTTAAAGGTGTAGGCATGTGTTTTCTAAGAACATACTGACTACTGAGTGGGATTTAGAGGGGTTTTTTTTGGTGTAATTCGGCAGGAAAACATGTTTACAAAGTACCAATAATTGATTGCCACGTCACTTAAATGACAAATGTCGGTTTATTGGTTGACTCTTCAACAAGAAATACTCACGTAAGCTTATTTGTTGGGATTTGAGAATGACTTCACCTTTGTTACGTATAAATTATAATATAAAACACATTTCCAAAATTTATGTATTAATTATTATAATAAATTATTAATATGAATTAATATACAGAAAAGTTGGTAGAAAGTTATGCTTTCTTAGATGTTGAAGAAATATATTCTATAAACTTTTTGTTGTTTTAGATATAACTCAAACTCTAAAAAAAATTGCTGCTAAAAAGAATATATTCACATACATTCTACATAACATAAGTTGTTATTGTTCAACTTCTGACATTATTCGCTCTTAGAACACATAAGTTACAACTCCTAATGAAGAAAGAAGAATGTGTATTCACCTTCGGTTTGCAACTTCGCATAAAGCTATACTTGTGAAGCAAAAAATCTAAGGGCCCATTGGTATCCGTCATCTACGAATAGGCATCCCCAAATCTTTAAAAAGTGTGTTACGAGTGTTCTAATATATTCCATGTCATCAATAGTGTTGTTTAATCTCGTTTTAATCACACTATTTTTATAAAGACAGTATAACGGTCATTTCATAAAAAAAATTAACATATTTTTAGTGCTAGTTAGCGTGAAAGACCATCTATGTTATAATTGAGTGAACTATGAAAATGGTTAGGTAATATCTAGAAAAACCTTAGAAAAGAAAACTGTAATATTATCTCTAGTTATATTATATGTATAATTAACTCTAAATTTTATTTTATATTCGCTATCAAATTTCGGTACGAAGGAATATTATTATTGAATAACAAAATAAAGATTACAATATGTTCACAAGTTGATATAATAAGTTGATATAATCTTGATTAATCCTTGGATACGGGTTTACCTTTATGATCTTAGACGACCAAAGCAAACACAAAACATATTATCACCATTTTATTGTAATAAAATTCTACAATCTAGTCATTATGATGAAGTCGAAATCCAAATAAAAAATTGATTATAAAATGTTCTTTCAATCTTTTAAATATTATGTACCATGTTAATATCAATATATTCGCTTTTAGTACATGTAAGCAAGTTTAATACTAGTATTGGATAGTCGGATCATGGATAAAATACGATTCATAACCTTAATATACAGAAAAAAAAATTATAACAATTTTTTTAAAAGGTCTCGTATTAAAAATCTAGACCGATATGACTTAAATATATATAATACTATGTTTTCTTTATCGATTATAAGTTATTTATATCGACCCAGAAAATCATAGCTAAGAATCGAGTAAAACACATCAAAGTGTTCAAAAGTCTCAACTCAACTGGCAACCAAGTGACCAACATCTAGATTGTTTGAAATTTAAAATTAGTTAAATTTTTATAAATATTATTTTAATATTTAACATATTAATTGCTATTAGCTTTAAAATTTAGGAAAGAAATCAACATGTCAACCAACTTCTCTAACTCTTTAATACCTTGGCTCGTTCTAGAATTGTAACACCCCGACCAAAGGCGGATTATACATCGGGGCGCCACATATTGTTTCATTACTCGTGACACTATTGGGTGTCAATATTTAATAAATATATTCATTCACGCACGCGCAACGTAAACACAAGATAGCATAAATCAACATAATTCAATATATTATAAGGCAAAATATTCGAACAACAATAACTTGTCTTGATACATTTTAATCTAGGTCCAAAAGTAAAAACGTCCTACGTGTCCACAAGCTCCAAAAACAGCTACAGCAAACCTGAACATGTGTTAAAATAAACGTCAAACACTTGCGTGTTGGTGAGAAATCAAGTTTAATAGATAATAATAGATAACAATAATCACTGTGCGCAACACGTGTATGTCTGGTGTTTAACAAGGGTGTAATCAGATTGTGATCAAGCCTAAATAGATCATAGCTCATAGTTCAACCCGTGCTCCCAATTGAGCACAAAAACAAGAAAACATCTGTGCAAGTGTAAACAAAGAAAACCGTAAACGATAGGTCTCCCGTGTTCATCTAATGGATCCATGAAAACTTCGGAATAGGCCGAACAAAGCGGTTAATGATACACACATACAAATAAATAGCCAAGTAAACGTCCTCAACACATGGGATACTGCGCGACTAAAGTTCATAAACAAGTTTAAGACTCTAAGTTTGTACGAACACATGAACATCCCAAAACATTAAAAATAAAAAGGGATTAGGTACGAGATTACTCACTTGATAAACGATGCGGTGTAAGATAAAGCAAGAACCAACTTTAAACAAGCACAAGTTAACCTATAAACAAGATTATTGTTTTAATGATTGATTTTTAGTCTTGATTACAAGTTAGCATAATTAATAAGTAAATTATTATATAATATATATTATATATTACCGTAAAAGCAGGGCAGAAGACGAAGGCAAAGAGAGAGGAGGCGGCAGAGGAAGAACAACGGCAAGGAGCAAGAGAGAACAGGAGAGTTTAAGTGCTTTGTGTGTGTAGTGTTAGGAAATTAACATTATTATTTATAGGGAAACCCTAGGGAACACAATCCCTAGAAAAGGGGAGAAGATCTCCAAAAAAGTAAAAGATTCCAAAAGCAAAAGATATCAAAAGATATGGCAGCTGCTGGGGACAAGAGAAAGCTGACAGGGAACAGTAAACAGGCATGGGAGGGTCAGATAAAGGTACTGGTCAAGCATGGAAAAAGCAGATCTCAAAAGATAATGTCAGTCACTTTTTCTGTCAACCAATGGGGTTGGTGCGCATGCTGCGCCAAAAGTGGCTTTTCAGACATAAGACAGGTTAGGTCAACAGCACAAAAGATAAGATATCAAAAGCAAACAAGCAAGTTAAAACAGAAGAAAGGACACAAGACAGCGCGAGAAAGCTTCGAGCGCGAAGGCAGACACAGAAGGTCAAGAGAGCGCGAGCGCGAAGGCAGACAGAACCAACCTTTGCGCGCCGCGGAAAGAACTATATTTCTAAGCGCGCCGCGGGAAGAACTTCAATTCTAAGCGCGTCGCGAGAAGAACTATATTCCTTAGCGCGTCGCGGGAAGAACGGTATCCATAGCGCGCCGCGGGAAGAACTAAAATCCTTAGCGCGCTGCGGGGACAGTTCGTCTCGCATATCGCAGTAACAGGTGGTCTTCACGCAGGCTTCCTTGTAAGGAGTCTGGCGCGTGGAGCTGCGCAGACAACCTTAGGTGGGAAGGAACAAATGACGGGTTCAAGACTTAAGGGCGGGACGGCGACAAGAGGGAAAAGAAGGCGGAAAGAGAGAAGAGGGACGGGACGGCGGAAAGAAAGAGAGAGAAAGAGGCGGGAAGGAAAAATTATTATTATTAAAAGTAAAATATAAGTATAAATAAATATTAAATCATAACAGAAAGAGATCGGATCGGAAAACGGGTACCTGGGTCGGGTCGGATCGAGGCAGATGTCACAAGAATCATTTTAAATTAGTTATCTTTTTAGATAAAATAACTCATATAGTAATACATTCTTTAATTATACTCCTATCATATGTCATCGTCTATCAAAAGACTTGAAACCCCAACCACTTACGAAGAAACGCCATAATGTACCACTATGCTACAAATTAATTACTTTTTAACCGTCGATTGTTATGTGTTATTAAACAATAAACCCAAATTGATATGTCATGAAGTTACACGTGACACGAGTAGATTGTTTGTGACCTTTAGGAAAATATGAACCGTAAAAGATTAGTAACACGCGTAGGGCGGTTGGGATGAGTGTTTTTTTTCTTTTTGGAGTTTGGATTGTCTAAAACCGGGTACCAGACCAAATGATTAAAGAGACTAGTTCCGACATCATAATTCGTTGATTCACTCGTTAATTAAAAATGTCACCTACATATTAACGATTTGTTGAATACCATATCAACTTAAATTATTAGATCTTTATTTATATATTTTTTTAATTATTTCTTTTATATGTAATTAGAACTATAATTATGCTATCATTTATTAATAAACTAGTTTTATCCCGCGTGTTACGCGGGTTACTTTCCAAATCATTGAAACTTAAAATTGTGTTGCATGAGCTTTGAGCTTCATCATGACATTCGTGGCTGCAAGTTGTAGGAATGCACACACATTAGGACTTTCCAAATCATCACAACTTGGTTTTGTACCTTTATGCTTGCATGGAAGTTAAAGTTGTAACACAGGAGTCGAAGCTTACCAACCACATCAAGTTTGTTCATTCAAAGTGCGAGAGAATAATCCTTTTCGCATTTAAATTCTATTAAACCACACTTGTTAAACATCAACATGTTATCTAACTTAACTCAATATAATGCGTTCAAGTATTCAACTCCATATCGATACCACATAATAGAGAAGCTAAACACGTTTATATATGAAAGTGATTATTTGTGATTATGTTAATTTAAAACATTTTAGTTAATTATAAAGATTGACAATTAATCGATTATAACAATCATTTAAGTGTTAATATAAAATCACAAATCATGGTTTTTCAATTGCCAACAAAAAGGTAGTTACGTAAAAAAGTGATGTGACTTAAAGCATATTAATGTACTATTTAGGCAGGTGTAAAACAACCATAATTTAACATGTAAGAATACAAAAAAAATCATAAATAAAAAAATCATAAATATATATTTATAAATATGAGTTTTTATAACTATTAAAATTAATTTCTCTCTCTTTTTTCTTTCTTTTTAACTTTACCTAGCCTCGGTGTCTTTGTATTTTATAAATTAATATCTTTTTTAAATTCAAAGTTCAAACATCATTCATGCAGACAGAATGCAAACAGACAACGAGCTACACCGTTATTCTTTTTTTCAATTACAAAACCAACAGTTTTTTAAAAACAACATTGATAGATTTACCCTATTTAAATTAAAGTTTCCCAAGGTAGAAAACGTGTAAGTCAAACATTGTTCTCGTCAATTCCAATCTAGTCTTTTAACATATGTGATTATGTGTTATGTAATCTTTAGATTATTATTTAATTCAATGATATGAAATAAAAAAAGAAATATTAAAAAAAAAACAAATTATTGACACGTAAGTAGAATTAACATCAATCAATGACCCGTACATAATATTGAGTTTCTTTTGAAATATTCAGAAAGCTTCTTTTATTCCAAAACATGTCGATCGATGTCGTGCTCAACATCAACTCTAACACGTGGACACAAACAAATCATCAAATGATTTATCTTTGTTTTTTTTGTTTTACTTAAACATCCATGAATTCATCCAAACAAGAGTAGTGGAGCTAAAAAAAATTAGTATGGGTTCAGAATTTGTCGATGCTTGTATTTATTACCATTCGGCGTTAAAGTTATTGGGTTCGATAGAAACCGTATCGCATAATAAAAATGCAATATCATAATAAAAGTATATCGTCAACATTTGATAAATACATAATCACTTGAAATAAAAGAAATTACATACTTTAAAAAACATTGCCATTGTGGACCGCTCGTCATCTTTTGATCACATATCTTAATTGTAATTCGATATTCACATGACGATCACAAGTTCAACTATGATTCAGTCTTGATATTAGGATCACAAACTTCATTTTAATTAGATTCACCTTAAAAAGATTACAATAAATCATATACATACCATTGTGATTCCTTCATCTCCTATGTGTGCTTTGATTTCATGTGTGGTTTTTAATTGTGTTCAACTTTGATTTCATACTTGGGTTTGCTTATCAAGTTTTTGCTCCGTAGCGCACCGAGATATACATTATTTTTAGAAGCGTTTTTAGTATCCATGTAATAAACACTCAACATGATTATGTGAAAAGAAAGAGATAATCTTGAGTGAGTAACTTTGTAAAAGTTTTCAACAACTGAACGCGCATTTCTTTTGCCGTCGTCTTTTAAAGTAGACATGGGGACAAAACTTAAAGCTTCAAGTAGCAAGATGGATAGGTTAACGGATCTAAATGGAACAATGTTAGTGTAGGTTGAATTGGGTCGGTTTAGGTTGGGTTGACCGGGATATTCATATTTAAGGTCTCATGCACGAATTAACATACTTTTGGGACAACTTGCCATGTTGACAAAATAGTCGAAGAACCAATCTACTATAAATGCTTGCTACAATTCTCTAGGCATACTTATTCTTATGTCGGAGTTAATTGCCTTGTACAAATTACAGATAGTACATTCTCTAATCGAAGCTCTAGCGATTCGACATTGTTACATAGCTCTCATGTCATTCTTTAAGAAAACCTCAAGTATAGAAGGTTGAGGAAGGGGAAGGGATCAGACTTTAAACCAATTATCACTTGATGAACACTTTATCATGAATGTGTTTTCCCAAAGTTGTTATATTATCCCACCTAAACTTTGTCCAAAAATGGTTATTGAAAGAAAAGACTTGGTGAATTTGTGGTTGAAAAAGGTTAGTTGTTTAGTTAAGATTGTTTGGACCCATAAGGCCCTAATAAGCCCATCTTTTGAATTCAAAGACATAATAAGCCCGTATATATATATTTTTTAACTTTATAGGCTATCGCAACTTTATAAGGCACCAAGTCATGTGACTCATCATCCTTTCCACGTCCCTGTAATCGAGCTAACGTGTTGGGTCTATTCTTGTATTATACTTTATTTATGAAGCTCAAAAATGAATTGAGGTAGGTTGACCCGGCCCCATGACCCTCTCTTACTAATACTTCTATTTCTGCCAGTCACGTATGACCATGTCTCCAGTCCCAAGTCATCTTAACGAAAAGTCTGTCTCCAATCCCAAGGCATCCAAAACAACACATCTTGAGTTTTATATTAGTTACATTAATTTTAAGTTTTATTTTAACTGTCTAGCATTTAAAGTTTCACCTTATCTTGCATTTCCAGTTATTTAAACCCACAACCATATTTATAAGAGGCGGACACAATACCGGTAAGTAGATGAATACATCATGGTTAATTTTCATATTAATATATTCAGAATATTATAGTTTAAGCGAATAATGCAATCTAAAGGGCCTACTCATTCTAGTCCTAAGAAATCAACAGTCAAAAGTCAAAACATCAACTGAAAACGTGAACAACCAATAAGTTTCTAGAAGGTTGCAAGTTATACGTACTTATCCTATAGTTGAATTTTATTAAATAGTTATTTTATTCAAACTATGTCTAGTAAAATGCTAAAACAAAGTTAAAGCTATACTAGAAGGATTAGATTACACCAATCACCTTTATTTTAACAAATTTATTAAAGGGGGTTTTCAAGAGACACCAACGCTCCTGTATAGGGGTATATGAGACGTATATGGCCCCATATACCTCCTCGTATAGCCCTATACGTGACATATTGACCTATATATAAGAGGATGTTTGAGTGTCCCTGATAAAACTCTTTATTAAATTTAGCAAGACCGTTATGAACAAAACAATCAAAACATTTAATGACAATTAACATGTTTCCAATCAACCCAATCAATTAATATTCACTAAATTTGCCACCGTTGATGATCCCAATATAACTCAAAACTTTTACCTCGTTCAAGTTTTTTGACGTTTGAAGGGGATAATTTTTATGCCAGTGAAAACCAGATTGCTTACCGCTCTCCATACACACTAAGTCACTGAAAGGAATCAACCGAATGGCATGATGAATCTTTTAGTTAATCATTTACTCAAAATCTATTTTTTTTTTAATTATATGATTTAAACAAACTATTTAAACTTTTACTTATTTCTAGAAACACCGAAAATATCATGCAATTTACATGTAAAGTCCGTGCCGTCTTTAGACAGTGGATATGCTACTAGATTCACTTGTACCGTACAACATTCGAATAGAAATAGAATATGAAATCTATGTCGGCGGCTTCCAAGAAGAGCATAAAATCTAAGAAATTTACACGAATTACATAACGTTAAAATAATATAAACTCATGAAACAAAGAACAAACGTACAGGTAACAAAGCGTATAGCATAACTGATCAAATATACCAACTTATAACTAATGTGATAACAATCATAGCCAGTAAATCTTATAAAACCAAATATACTCCCACTACTAATAACCATATACTCATTGGATCCCATAAATCCGAATATACCAACATAACAACTATACGAAATCCCAAATATATTCCCGAACTAAAAGTCGAAAAGACGACCTACAAGTCGAAACACAACAAAAGGAACGGAGCGAGTTACGTCATAAATCAGCGATCATTGTTTCCCAGTGCCGAAATTCCACCTCCGCCACCGGGACGGCCGTTGGTGGCGGTGCCTATGAGACCAACAGCTTCGGCTACTTTGATGGCGAAAGAAAATAAAAGGACGGAAACATCTCCGAACACTTGAGCTCTGATCTTGCCTCTTTGAATTGCCGGAGCCATTATCGGAGATGATCGGAATCCGGTGAGGAGTGGAATGTAATTTGGAGTTGAGAATTATGTGGTGGGGACAATGGCTTTTATAAGCGGATAAAATCTTACTTGTCATTTATTAATTAATTAAATCTAAATGCCATTTTTTTCTTTCCAACTTATTATATGTTTTGTACTGATTTTTGTCAACGCAGTTAAATACTTATCTAGTTTGCATGACTTGCTAGTCTTGCTTCGTAATAAGTTATAAGATTGTTGGGTTCTTTATTTAGAAAGTAAAAAACTTATTTTCATTCAAATTAAATTTAAACTATCATATAAGTTTAATTGGTTTTTAAAAAACTAGCTAGTAATATGAATTTAACTATTTATTTATTTTACAAGGTTATAGTATAAATGTACGTATTACGTTTAAGAATGAATAAAAATGGTAAAAGAAAACAATGAAAAAATAAAAATTATTCATAAACATTCTTTTCTCTCTAAATCCCTCTTAATTTCCCTTTCTCTCCAGGGATCTCTAAGAGAGTTGTCAACCTCAACTAACGTCCATGTTAGTGGCCCGGACATGTTTCGGGATGCCGTTGCCCGCTAGTAACCAAACTTAATATCCTCATCAAACGAATGACATCTTATTCGTTCAAGAAAAAAAAAGTCCTTGTAGTTTCTTCAAACCAGAGCATCTATAATACTCAAAGTTTGATATCTTGGCATCATTTCTAGTAACTCCTCAACATGAAGTTCCACCAGATGAAACAATTGGTGTTATTCAACCTTGACAGATACATAGGGCTGCAAATACTTATAGAAAGAATAAGACATTTCAATTTTCATATTTGACTTAGTTTTCAGATTGTTGGCTTAGGAGGAAAATGAATGGACTCTTTTTCTTTCTTTCTCTATATATCACCGCAAACTGAAAGGAAAAATGGCATCACTCATCCATACGTGGTCGATTCACATTTGTGCGTAAAAAACAGGCAATGATATACACCCACAATACGACATCTTTAGGTGTTTATTTGTTACCGCTAGCGTGCTCATTCATTACGTTCATGGAAGACCTATGCGACTTATAAGCTTGATTCCTATGATAGGAATCAATAATCATAGATGAAAATTTAACTTATGTTCTAATCCGATTGAATTATATATAAAATAATCCGATAAGACCATTCGATTTTCTGAAATATTTTATTTCAAGCCAGTTATAGTTTCGACGTTAATAAAAGAGGTTAAAAGCTATATAACTATTTTATATTAATAGAACAAAGATATAATATTTTATTATTAGAATACTTGCAAATTAAATACCAAAAGGCACATAACAAAAAAACAATTCTAAGTCCTCAAATTTCAACATTCATTAATGTTTCGTACTTTCGTTACATGTTGGTGGGGCTACTTGTCACACCCGGCCCTGAACGGCGGAAACAGCCGGACGCGCGCGAGTGGGGATTGATAATTAAGCACGGGCCATTGCAACCATTCAAAGTAAGATTTTCATTGCGCATGAAATGTTTAATACAAATACATTACATTGTTTAAAAATTACATAAAAACATCCAAGTATGAAAACTGTTGAAGATTTCCACGCCATATCCCCTTGCGCGGCGGGAACAACCGTGCGCATCGAAGGGATAGAACTAAAATCTTCCAAAAAGCTAGTTTTAGATGTTCAGCGTGAGGTGCTCTAAGTGTGACTCCATGCGTTACCTAGTTATCTCCTGAAAGACACGTAAAACATTTGAATCAGTATAAACTGAGTGAGTTCACAAGTTTTAGTAACTTGATAAATCGTATTGCATCATAATCTTGATAAAAATCATTCTGAAACATAATTCTGATAGCATCATTAAACACATGCTTGGTAAAACATAGTTCTATCAACATATTCTGATAAAATCGTTCCGCGGGTTACGCGCGAACATTCCTGGGAACTGTGCTCGTCTGTGTAAGTGGCGCTGCCACTACGAGCGAAATAAGTAATACCGTCCCGCGGGTTACGCGCGGACACTTCTGAAAAACCGTGCTCGTCTGTGTAAGTGGCGCTGCCACTACGAGCGAAATAATACCGTCCCGCGGGTTACGCGCGGACGTTGTGCCGGAAAACAAGGCGCTCATCTGCGTAAGAGGAGCGACCTCTACGAGCGGGCTCAATCCCATAGTACTGCCCCGTGACATGCTAGGCACTCGTCTGTGTAAGAGGTGCGACCCCTACGAGTGGGTGGATCAAACCAGCAGTCCCTACCCTTAGAGTTCCAATGGTAAAGTGATCACTTACTCGTATCTTGCGCACTCATATCGAAACCCATAGATAACCGTTTGCATTGCTCGTAAATATACCATAATGAAACATTATTTAAACACATAATTGCTTGCATTGCTTGTAAGAGTATCATGATAAAACATAATTTAGGTACGTGTCCCTCGCCCCGAAAACAGTTTAAAATAGTGAAAACAGTGAAAATAGGGGCTGTGAGACTCACCTGTGGTTCTTGTTAAGGGATTAATCGAGATTCGGGTTTTCTTGGTGTTGGCCTTTGAATTGAAGGTCTAGAATACGATTAAATTACAAGAAGTATATATAAGAAATAGGAGAATATAAGGGTTGGAAAGTAGATCTCAAGGTTATAATCTCGGCTTACCTAGTAACAGGATCGGAAATGAAAACAACGGATGCTTGGGAGATGATTAGTGCAAGTTTGCAGTTCTTAAGAGAGAAGTTTGAAGTGTGTTTTGGGTGATAATTTAGGTTACATATTTATAGGCAAACTCAAGGGAACACAATCCCTTGCTTTAGGGGATTGTAATCTTTTCATATCTAGGTGTAATGATGATAAAGTATGGAAATTATTATTATTTATTTAAAAGTGGAGGAGTGGATAAAAGATTTTGATTTGATTTGGACAGGGCATGCAGGTCTGTGGTTGGTGGGAGTAGGGTGGCTGACAGTTGACTTTTCATGTTACAGTATGCTTTTTCAGGTGCTTTTGTCAGTGTACAGTTAAAAAGTAGAAATTTCTGAAACACGCTACTGTTTCCTTTTGGGCGGGAATAATCCTCCTTAAATCTGGAGATTAGGCTAAGTGTTCTGCGCGTATAACTTTGTGCGCATAGCTTTCAGCGTGAAGGACATTTCTTTGCTGCGGGTAGGTGCGTAACCTTCTCGCAGTTAGGGACATTGAGTTTCATTTGTAGATTCTCCAGGTGGTCTTGGTATTTCAACATAGTGATCAGTCATGTTGAAGTCAATTCCATCTTGGAGCTTCAGGCAAACTAGCTCTCAATGTTCCCGCCATGCGGGGAGGTTAGTTCCCCTTCCGCATGCGCATAAACGTTTTGGGATGCACCCGCCTTAGCATCATGCGGGATGGTCAACCCATTAGACAACATAACGTTAAGTTACATGAAAACATAAAGCCAAAACATTCGCGCATGGCGCATATAACATATGCCCACGCTGGTTCTTACATCGCGCGCTCGCGCAGGGCGCACATAACGTGCCCATGCTGACTCTAACATAGCGCGCTCGCGCAGGGCGCACATAACACATGCCCGCGCTGATTCTGACATAGCGCGCTCGCGCAGGGCGCACATAACATGCCCGCGCTGACTCTAATATAGCGCACATAATATTCACAATCACCTAATTATTAGGTTGATTACTTAGTTTATAGGGTTGGGAAATTACCGGGTGTCACATTTTCCCCTTGTTAAGAGAATTTCGTCCCGAAATTTAGGAGACGTCGCTGGCAGAAGCCATGCTCTGAAAGAGGTGTGGGTATTTCATGCGCATCTGGTCTTCTCTTTCCCAAGTGAATTCAGGCCCACGCCTTGAGTTCCATTGAACCTTTACTAACTTGATTCTGCTTCTGCGTAACTTTTGTTCTTTCCAATCGGTTACTGCTATAGGTTCTTCTACGAAGTGCAGTTGTTTGTCGATGTGAATCTCTTCCAACGGCAAAATCAACGTTTCGTCAGATAAGCACTTTTTGAGGTTGGACACATGAAACGTATCATGAACTCCACTGAGTTCGGCGGGTAAACGGAGTTTATAAGCAACCGGACCGATCCTTTCCAGGATCTCAAATGGTCCAACGTAGCGCGGATTCAACTTTCCTCGCTTGCCGAAACGGGGGACTCCTTTCCATGGAGACTTTCAAAAGTACTCTATCCCCTACTTGAAACTCCAACGGTTTCCTTCGCACATCTGCGTAGCTCTTCTGTCTGTCGCGCGCTGTCTTAAGGCGATCCCGTATCTGAAAAATCTTGTCTGTTGTTTCTTGGATCAATTCTGGACCAGTCATTTGCTTGTAACCCACTTCAGCCCAGCACAGTGGGGATCTACACTTGCGCCCATACAAAGCTTCAAACGGCGCAGCCTTGAGGCTTGTGTGATAACTGTTGTTGTAAGAAAATTCAACCAATGGGAGATGAGTATCCCAGCTACCTCCGAAATCGATTGCGCACGCGCGCAGCATATCTTCCAATGTCTGGATTGTTCGCTCGCTTTGTCCATCCGTTTGGGGATGATATGCCGTACTCATGTCAAGACGAGTACCTAAAGCCCCTTGTAACGATCTCCAAAACCTCGAGGTGAACCGACTATCTCTATCAGAAATGATGGACACTGGGACTCCATGTTTTGAAACTACTTCTCGAATATACAATCGGGCTAACTTTTCCATCTTATCGGTTTCCTTGATCGGCAGGAAGTGCGCTGACTTAGTTAGCCGATCCACAATAACCCAGATCGTGTCATAACCCCCAGGTGTCCTTGGCAGTTTGGTGATGAAGTCCATAGAGATTTGTTCCCACTTCCACATAGGAATTTCTGGCTGTTGAAGCAACCCTGATGGTTTCTGGTATTCAGCCTTCACCTTCGAACACGTCAGGCATTTACTGACATACGTCGCGATGGCGCCCTTCAGATTGGGCCACCAATACAACGCTTTAACATCTTGGTACATCTTGTCTGCGCCAGGATGTACGGAATACCGCGTCTTGTGAGCTTCGTTTAATACTTGCTCGCGCAATCCTCCCTTGAGAGGGACCCGTATGCGGTTAGCGAAATATAGATTGCCGTTCTCTTTAAGTTCCAAACTCTTAATCATACCCCCAAGGCATTCGTTTTTAACAAACTCTGGTTTTAAGGCTTCTTGCTGAGCATCTCGGATGCGGGTAGAGAGATATGCGCGAATGGTCAACCTTAGAGCCTTGACTCGTAGCGTTTTTATTCGCTCCTTCCTACTTAGCGCGTCTGCTACCACATTCGCCTTTCCAGGGTGGTACTTAATTTCACAATCATAATCATTTAACAACTCCACCCATCTTCGTTGCCTCATGTTTAAATCCTTTTGATCAAATATATGTTGAAGGCTCTTGTGATCCGTAAAGATTATACACTTTGTACCATAGAGGTAATGGCGCCAAATCTTTAGCGCGAAGACAACCGCTCCAAGTTCCAGATCATGCGTTGTGTAGTTCTTTTCATTGGTCTTGAGTTGGCGCGAGGCATATGCTATGACTTTGTCTCGCTGCATAAGGACACATCCGAGTCCCTGGTGTGAAGCGTCGCAGTAAACGACGATGTCATCCGTCCCCTCGGGCAGAGACAAAATTGGCGCACTACATAACTTCTGTTTTAACATTTGAAATGCTGCTTCCTGATTTTCGCCCCAAACAAACTTCTTGTCTTTCTGAGTTAGCGCGGTCAGTGGTAGAGTTATCTTGGAGAAGTTCTCAATGAAGCGTCGATAGTAGCCAGCTAGTCCTAGGAATTGCCTCACCTCAGTTGGGGTTTTTGGCGCTTCCCAGTTTTCGATGGCCTTGACCTTGGAAGGATCGACGTGTATTCCTTTCTCGTTTACAACGTGACCGAGAAAGTGAACTTCTCTAAGCCAAAACTCACACTTGGAAAACTTCGCATACAACTTTTCTTTCCTCAACAATTCCAAAATCAATCTCAGGTGTTGCTCATGCTCGGCCTTGGTCCGAGAGTAAATCAGAATATCATCTATAAACACAATTACAAATTTATCCAAGTATGGTTTGCACACACGGTTCATCAGATCCATGAATACAGCCGGCGCATTAGTTAGCCCGAAAGGCATCACTAAGAACTCATAATGGCCGTATCTAGTTCGGAAGGCTGTTTTCGGCACATCTTCCTCATGGACCCTAAGTTGGTGGTATCCTGACCGTAGATCTATCTTCGAATAATAACTGGATCCCTGCAACTGGTCAAATAAGTCGTCAATCATCGGTAAGGGGTACCGATTCTTGACTGTCAGCTTGTTCAGCTCCCTATAGTCAATACACATTCTGAACGAACCATCCTTCTTCTTAACAAACAGTACTGGAGCTCCCCAAGGTGAAAAGCTTGGGCGTATGAAACCCTTGTCCAATAGTTCCTGTAACTGATTGGATAGCTCTTGCATCTCAGATGGAGCTAATCGATAAGGCGCTCGAGCTACTGGCGCAGCTCCTGGGACTAAATCAATACGAAATTCGACTTGTCGCGGCGGCGGTAATCCGGGCAAATCTTCAGGAAAAACTTCTGGAAATTCGCGCACTACTGGTAAGTCTTCAATTCTTCGCTCATCTCCTTCCTTCTCTACTACATGCGCCAGGAAGGCGTAGCACCCTTTCCTTAGGCACTTGCGCGCCTTTAGGCACGAAATCAGTTTCGTCGCAACTCCCCTTCTTTCCCCTTGAATTACCAAGGTTTCTCCGTTCAACAGTGGGATCCGAACCTGCTTCTCATGGCAAATAACCTCTGCGTGGTTCTCGACTAACCAATCCATACCTACCACAATGTCAAAACTTCCCAAGTCTATTGGCAACAAGTTAATATTGAACCCGTGACCTCCCATGACTATTACACATTGTTCAGTCTTTTCGTTCGCGCATAACTGCCTACCATTGGCTAGTTCTATAGTATAAGGTGTGTCTAGCCTACTGGTTGCTAGGCCTAGGGAGTTTTAAACTCAGCAGATATAAAACTTAGGTCAGCGCCAGTATCAAATAAGACAGATGCAAAATGGCCGTTAAGCAAAAACGTACCGGTCACCACATTCGGCTCTTCTTTAGCTTCGCTTGCGCCGATCACAAAAGCTCTCCCGCGAGCTTGGTTTCCCTTTTGTGGGCAATCCCGACTGAAATGCCCTGGTTTTCCGCATGCGTAGCAGTTGTCACTGGCTCCAGCTTCTTTAGCATGGCAATTCACCGTCTTGTGCCCTGGCCTGTTACATTTGGCGCACGTGACGCTCGCGCATTCACCCTCGTGGTGAAACTTGCATTTGTTGCACCATGGGTAAGGCCCGCTGTATCCTTTCCTTGATGGCTCCGCGGCTTGGATCGCGTAAACCCTTGCGCTTTCCTGCTTCTTGAACGGTGGCTGCTTGGAGTCGGACCCTCGGTGGTGAGTTCCATTTCCTCTTGGAGTCAGAGGTTCGCTGCTCGTTTCCGCACGTAGTCAACATACCCGCACGGACCGTATCCCTTGTAAGGGTGATGGCCCGCGCTACCGCCTCATCAAAGGTTGGAGGCGCTGCGGCGTTGAGCGGAACCCTAACAACAGGAGGTAACCCAAAGATATACCTCTCAATCTTCTTTTCCTCCGTGTTTGCCATGTCTGGCACCAACTGGCAAAGCTCGTTGAACCGGTTGTTGTAGGCGTCGATATCCGTTCCTACCATGGTGTGGTTCCAGAATTCCTGTTGTAGGCTCTGAATTTCTGCGCGAGAGCAGAACTTTCTTATCATCATTTCCTTCAGCTCCTCCCAGGTCTTGTGAAGAGCAACTTCTCGCCCCAAGGTCTTCACTTGAAGCTTCCACCAAGACGAAGCTGCTTCTTGAAACATGCAGGTCGCGTAAAGGACCTTCTGGTTCTCACTACATCTGCTAATGGAGAGAACTGTCTCCATCTTGTCAATCCAGTTGTAGAGCCCAATGGCCCCTTCGGTACCCTTGAATGGCCAAGGCCTACAGGCCATAAACGTCTTATAGGAGCACCCTTTGTCCAAGGCTCCTGATTCGGGTTCTGGGGTCTCGTTCTGACGACCCTGACTTGATTCGGCCTTGCTGGCCTCATGTGTCGCGATCGCTTGCGCGATTATTTCCGCGAGTTCCTCGGGTGTCATGGTAATTCCCTTGGCTCTGGTTGGAGGCATTCTCGCTTTAAAAAAGTGAAAATATATTAAACTTAGCGCATATACTCTGAGCACATAATGTTCTTATCTTTATTCACTAGACACTGTGTGACCCGTGTTCCTAAGTGTGTGTATAGTTTCTTTTAAAAATATTTTCTTTGAAAAAATATTTCATGCGATCTCCCCAACGGTTATAGTCTAGGTTAAAACTTCTTTTCCTAGTTCGCTATAACCAGTGCTCTGATACCAATCTGTCACACCCGGCCCTGAACGGCGGAAACAGCCGGGCGCGCGCGAGTGGGGATTGATAATTAAGCACGGGCCATTGCAACCATTCAAAGTAAGATTTTCATTGCGCATGAAATGTTTAATACAAATACATTACATTGTTTAAAAATTACATAAAAACATCCAAGTATGAAAACTGTTGAAGATTTCCACGCCATATCCCCTTGCGCGGCGGGAACAACCGTGCGCATCGAAGGGATAGAACTAAAATCTTCCAAAAAGCTAGTTTTAGATGTTCAGCGTGAGGTGCTCTAAGTGTGACTCCATGCGTTACCTAGTTATCTCCTGAAAGACACGTAAAACATTTGAATCAGTATAAACTGAGTGAGTTCACAAGTTTTAGTAACTTGATAAATCGTATTGCATCATAATCTTGATAAAAATCATTCTGAAACATAATTCTGATAGCATCATTAAACACATGCTTGGTAAAACATAGTTCTATCAACATATTCTGATAAAATCGTTCCGCGGGTTACGCGCGAACATTCCTGGGAACTGTGCTCGTCTGTGTAAGTGGCGCTGCCACTACGAGCGAAATAAGTAATACCGTCCCGCGGGTTACGCGCGGACACTTCTGAAAAACCGTGCTCGTCTGTGTAAGTGGCGCTGCCACTACGAGCGAAATAATACCGTCCCGCGGGTTACGCGCGGACGTTGTGCCGGAAAACAAGGCGCTCATCTGCGTAAGAGGAGCGACCTCTACGAGCGGGCTCAATCCCATAGTACTGCCCCGTGACATGCTAGGCACTCGTCTGTGTAAGAGGTGCGGCCCCTACGAGTGGGTGGATCAAACCAGCAGTCCCTACCCTTAGAGTTCCAATGGTAAAGTGATCACTTACTCGTATCTTGCGCACTCATATCGAAACCCATAGATAACCGTTTGCATTGCTCGTAAATATACCATAATGAAACATTATTTAAACACATAATTGCTTGCATTGCTTGTAAGAGTATCATGATAAAACATAATTTAGGTACGTATCCCTCGCCCCGAAAACAGTATAAAATAGTGAAAACAGTGAAAATAGGGGCTGTGAGACTCACCTGTGGTTCTTGTTAAGGGATTAATCGAGATTCGGGTTTTCTTGGTGTTGGCCTTTGAATTGAAGGTCTAGAATACGATTAAATAACAAGAAGTATATATAAGAAATAGGAGAATATAAGGGTTGGAAAGTAGATCTCAAGGTTATAATCTCGGCTTACCTAGTAACAGGATCGGAAATGAAAACAACGGATGCTTGGGAGATGATTAGTGCAAGTTTGCAGTTCTTAAGAGAGAAGTTTGAAGTGTGTTTTGGGTGATAATTTAGGTTACATATTTATAGGCAAACTCAAGGGAACACAATCCCTTGCTTTAGGGGATTGTAATCTTTTCATATCTAGGTGTAATGATGATAAAGTATGGAAATTATTATTATTTATTTAAAAGTGGAGGAGTGGATAAAAGATTTTGATTTGATTTGGACAGGGCATGCAGGTCTGTGGTTGGTGGGAGTAGGGTGGCTGACAGTTGACTTTTCATGTTACAGTATGCTTTTTCAGGTGCTTTTGTCAGTGTACAGTTAAAAAGTAGAAATTTCTGAAACACGCTACTGTTTCCTTTTGGGCGGGAATAATCCTCCTTAAATCTAGAGATTAGGCTAAGTGTTCTGCGCGTATAACTTTGTGCGCATAGCTTTCAGCGTGAAGGACATTTCTTTGCTGCGGGTAGGTGCGTAACCTTCTCGCAGTTAGGGACATTGAGTTTCATTTGTAGATTCTCCAGGTGGTCTTGGTATTTCAACATAGTGATCAGTCATGTTGAAGTCAATTCCATCTTGGAGCTTCAGGCAAACTAGCTCTCAATGTTCCCGCCATGCGGGGAGGTTAGTTCCCCTTCCGCATGCGCATAAACGTTTTGGGATGCACCCGCCTTAGCATCATGCGGGATGGTCAACCCATTAGACAACATAACGTTAAGTTACATGAAAACATAAAGCCAAAACATTCGCGCATGGCGCATATAACATATGCCCACGCTGGTTCTTACATCGCGCGCTCGCGCAGGGCGCACATAACGTGCCCATGCTGACTCTAACATAGCGCGCTCGCGCAGGGCGCACATAACACATGCCCGCGCTGATTCTGACATAGCGCGCTCGCGCAGGGCGCACATAACATGCCCGCGCTGACTCTAATATAGCGCACATAATATTCACAATCACCTAATTATTAGGTTGATTACTTAGTTTATAGGGTTGGGAAATTACCGGGTGTCACACTACTCTCATGCACAATTTTCTTGGTTGCCGGCCCATTGCGTAGAGTATGACGACATGAGTAAGAGTTGGTAAGAGCGGGGAAAATGCCGGCATTGGATAGGAATTTCACCCTTTCAAATTAGCCTAGATCCATTTTCACCAAATGTCGGTGATTGCAAGCAGATTTTCCTCGGAATTTGAGGCAAAGCAAAAACAAAAATTGAGAAGTACGGATGTACCCCCACCCCCCACCCCCGGTGGCACGGGGAGGGGGTGAATTTTTTGGATAAAACGGGAGTCATGGGACTTCGTATGCTCTAACAACATAGGTGTTTATTTAAGATTTTACTAAGTAGTAAAGTACATTTTATAACGGAAAAAATAGGTTAATAAGTGAAGAAACACTAAGTGAACCCACGGGCAGATTATAGATAATCTGGGGGTTAAGTAATGTTTCCCACGAGGATGAGGTCCAGCAGAGAAGGTTGTTCTTCTGGAGACCTGCAAAACAGACACCGTAAGCTCGTCACTGAGAAGGGGGGGGTTCCTCCTTGTGACCACCCTCCGGCGTGAGAATCAGACTAGATTGCTCTGAATATAAGTGTATATTAAGAGATTGCTAGATAAGATTGAGATATCAGATCATGTCCTTACCATTCCAAGGTGTTGGAGTATTTATAGCCGAAGGTAGGTTTCCTAGAAGGTACAGCCAGCTGAATAGTATTCATGTTCCACCAACAGTGGACTACGCACAGGCCATGCTGGTTGGTGGATAGGCTACGGCCAACAGTAAAGGTCGGCTGTATACTGTTCCTTTACTGCCGGCTACGCACTGTTCCACCAACTGTAGGCTGCGCACGTCCCATCATAAGGGTTGGTGAGTAGGCAGCGGCTAATAGTGACAAACAGTACTAGAGGGTGCTCCTCCTCGTATTGTTGTTGGTGAGCTGTCACCCTGTGATTGGTTCATGGGCTGCTCTGGTCAAATTGTCTGTTCCGCCCATACCTTAGTAGGTATAGTACGAAAGACCTTCCAGAAGCATACGGACTGGCTCATTTAGGCGGGAGTATTCCCGCCTTGCTCATTCCTTCATGTGACTACTGAAGTGGCTAATGCCTTGTGCGTGTAGCCTTGCTGTTAGTGCGGGTAGCCTTCCCTGATGGCTTGTTTCCGCAGCTGCGGGAACAGGCGGGGTACTTCACCATTGGGAGGCTTTCCCTGCGGGTACAGCTGGCGTACTGCGCGTAAGGTTCTTTGAGCATGGTGGGTCCTGCTGGAGCAGTTGGTCATTGCGCAGACGTCCCTGTTCAAGGTGAGTCTTGCGGGTCCAACTGGGCTCTGCTGGGACCTACCTCTTCAAGTCCCCCCAGTCCAATGTTCTTCTCATGAATTATTAATAAGTGAGGTGAACTTTTGGACTTAGCAAGGGGTTTTGAAAAGGGTTTAGTTTTTAGGTTTTCCGTGGTGATTCTTCCCGCGGTTTTCCTGATGTCACGCAGAAATTCCCGACTTTTCTGCTTGATCTTTGGGTGTGAAGCGGGTAGGTTTGTAACCTCCTCGCACGTCAGGAGCGTTGAGTCCCACTTGTGTGGATTCTCCATGGGGTCTTGGTAGTTTTCAACATAGTGATCAATTATGCTAAAACCACCAATTACATCTTGGAGTTTCAAACAATATAGTTCTCGACGTTCCCGTCGTGCGGGGATGTTATTCCCGTTTTTGCAAGCATGGCCCAGAAGATCCTTCTTGGTTTGAATTCCCTGCAGAGTGCTAAGTATGTGAAGGGTTTTGCCTTGACACTGTACCCGCACTCGTCTTACGGTTACTTTACTTCCAAGGTATTCCTGGCGTCAATTCCCTGCGGGTGCTAAGTATGTGAAGGGTTTTGCCTTGACACTGTACCCGCACTCGTCTTACGGTTACTTGGTTGCCAAGGTAAGGGGTATTTGTGACATCTGCCCCGATCCGACCCGACCCAGGTACCCGTTTCTCCGATCCGATCTCTTTCTTTTATGAATTAATATTTATTTTTACTTATATTTTACTTTTAATAATAATATATATTTTTCTTCCCGCCTCTTTCTCTCTTTTCCTTCCCGCCGTCCCTCTTTTTCTTTCCGCCTTCTTTTCCCTCTTGTCGCCGTCCCGCCCTTAAGCCTTGAACCTCTGTCCTTTGTCCCTTCCCGCCTAAGGTTGTCTGCGCAGCTCCACGCGCCAGACTCTTTACAAGGAAGCCTGCGTGAAGACCACCTGTTACTGCGATACGCGAGACGAACTGTCCCCGCAGCGCGCTAAGGATTTTAGTTCTTCCCGCGGCGCGCTATGGATACTGTTCTTCCCGCGACGCGCTAAGGAATATAGTTCTTCTCGCGACGCGCTTAGAATTGAAGTTCTTCCCGCGGCGCGCTTAGAAATATAATTCTTCCCGCGACGCGTTAAGGTTGGTTCTGTCTGCCTTCGCACTCGCGCACTTTTGCCTTCGCGCTCGATGCCTTCTCGCGTTTAACCCTTGAGTCTTTTCTCCTGTTTAATCTAGCCGTTTACTTTTGTGATGTCTTATCTTCTGTGCTGTTGACCTGACCTATCTTGTCTGAAAAGTTACTTTCGGCGCAGCATGCGCACCAACCCCATTGGTTGGCAGAAAAAGTGACTGACGTTATCTTTTGGAGATCTGCTTTTTCCATGCTTGACCAGTACCTTTATCTGAACCGCCCATGCCTTTTTACTGTTCCCTGTCAGCTTTATCTTGCCCCCTGCAGCTGCCATATCTTTTGTTATCTTTTGTTTTGTCTTGTTCTGTTTGTCTTGGAATCTTTTCCCCTTTTTCTGGATTCATGTCTCCTAGGGTTTCTCTATAAATAATAATATTATTTTTCCTAACACATCACACACAAACACTTAATTTAAATCTTCTCCTTGCTCTCGTCCTTGTCCTCTGCCGTCTCCTCTCTTTGCCTCCGTCTTCCTCCATGTTCTACCCTGCTTTTCCGGTAATATATATTATATAATAATTTACTTATTAATTATGCTAACTTATAATCAAGACATTAAAACAAATCGTTAAAACAATAATCTTTAATTATAGGTTAACTTTGCTTGTTTGGTTCTTGCTTTACCTATCTTCACACCGATTATCAAGTGAGTAATCTCGTACCTAATCCCTTTTATTTTTAATGTTTTGGGATGTTCATGTGTTCATACAAACTTAGAGTCTTAAACTGTTTATGAACTTTAGTCGCGCAGTATCCCATGTGTTGAGGACGTAGACTTGGCTGTTTATTTGTATGTGTGGATCATTAACCGTCTTGTCGGTCTATTCCGCAGTTCTCATGGTACCATTAGATGAACACGGGAGAACTATCGTTTATGATTTTCTCTTTTGTTTACACATGCACAGTTTGTCTTGTTTGTGAGCTCAATTGTGAGCACTGGCAGTCTATGAATCTTAGAGTTGGTCCCGATCAGATTACACCCCTGTTGAAAACCAGACATACACATGTTGCGCGCAGATTTATTGTTATCTATGTATTAACTATTAAACTTGATTTCTCACCAACACGCAAGTGTTTGACGTTTTATTTTAACACATGTTCAGGTTTGCAGTAGCTGTTTTGGAGCTCGAGATAACCTAGGAAGTTTTCTTTATTTTGGACCTAGATTAAAATGTATCAAGACAAGTTATTGCTGTTCGAATATTATGATTTATAATATATTGATTTATGATGATTATGTTATCTTCTGTCTACCTTGCGTGTGCGCGAATGAATGTATTTATTAAATATTGACACCCAATAGTGTCACGAGTAATGAAACAATATGTGGCGCCCCGATGTATAATCCGCCTTTGGTCGGGGTGTTACAGTATTTTCCCGCTTACTTTTGAATCTTTTTGAATTTTGAATTTTGAAATTCGAAGGGTTGGTGGAAGGATAAGAACAGTCCAAACCTCTGAAACGTCGTGCGACGGTTTCTTCTGACTGTGTCAGGACGTGCAGGAAGTTATGGTGACGTGACAGTACATGGTCATTCCAGATGCTTTTTCAGGCGCGTGGGCGCGATTTTTCGGGCGCGTGGCCGCGAAATTAATATTATGCGTCCTGTCAACAGCTGTTGCCAGCTTGCTTTTTGCCACGTGTCATAGTTTCATTGCACCTTCGTTTTCTCTCTCTTCCGCATTAATTTCATCGCATTAATTGCGATTAGTATATAAAGGGGGAGAGGGTTCTTTGTAATCCACACTTTCACTCTTCTCTTTATCTTCTTTGCGATTTCCGGCGAATACTCACCTTTTCAGGCAAGCATTCTCCCGAAATCGTTTTGTTCTTCTTTTACAAGATGTCTCGTGATCTCGAATCTACAGCTGACGACAAGAGTACTGCTGGCGAGTGCCAGTGTGCTCTGCCTGGCGATCTGTATCGGTACGTCGTCAGGAAGTTCATGCTCGAGTCTCTCGAGCCTGAGTTTCCTGAACCCCACCAGACGGTGTACGATGCCCCCAGAGGCAAGATCGGGGTTTATGCTGCATTCTTTGTTTATGGGAATCTTAGGTTCCCATTGACAAAGTTTGTTTACCGTGTCCTTGAGAGGCACGGTGTTCATTTGACCGAGTTGCACCCCATGGCGATCGCCAAGATTCGCCACTTCGAGTGGGTGTGCCGGATTTTGGGCATTGAGCCCTATGTTGACCGCCTGATGACCTTCTACACTTGGAGGTGCATCCAGGGGTGGTACACGTTGATAACCCGGATCAAGGGTTTGAAGATTTGCGCAACCGAGCGCAGTCTTCGCGCATGGAAGCGGGAGTTCTTCTACATCTCCGCTCGCGCCATCCCCCTTGCCATGAAATTCAAGAACGGGCAAGCCCTTCCTAGCCTTCACGCCTCCAACTACGAGGAGGCGGAATGGTTTTCGAAGATTTCCAGGGTACAATCTCCGGTTTACCGGTTTGCGGAGTCCGGGATGGTGATGCTGGGGATGAGCCGGGTGTGGAAGGAGGCTGATGCGCGAAAGATTCCGATCGTCCTCGAATACGGTTCGAACTCTGTTCATTACGGTATGCTTTGTTTCTTTTTGTTGATTTTGAATTTCTTCTAACTTCTTTCCTGTTTATTTCAGAGGGGAACGACTTGCAGTCGCTCCTGAACCCGCGGGAGGCTGACGGTCCCGCACGGATGGGTACTCGCGCTCTAGATGAGAACGAGTTGCCCATCCTAGAACAAATGGCGGATCGGTTCGTGGAGGTCTATCCGCTAGGCCATGAGATCCTTAGCGCCCGTCGGCCAGGTAAGGCGCTATTCGACCCTCGACCCCTCAATGTTGAAACCTCTGCTGGAATTCCTTTAATCGTATGCTCTGATGAGGAATCCGCAGATGGTCCTCCGTTGGTGCAGAAGAAGAAGGCTGCCGGCGGGAAGGGGAAGGAGAAGGCCTCCACTGCCGATCCAGCGCCTCGGTCTGATTCGGAGACCGAGAGCGAAGAGGTGGCGGGGAATCCCGGTGGTGATAAGACCACCGCTCCGGAGGTTGCGACTGTCACCTCCGGAGAGCCAAAGAAGACGACGGTGACCGGCGCAAAGAGGCCGGCTCCATCGGGTTCGTCCCCGCCTCTCCGTACCTTTATGCTCAAGAAAACCCGTAAGTACAAACTTCCTTTATCTTTATCTTCATAGCTTATCATTTAACACTTATCTTCTTTGTGCAGGCGTGGATGTTGACGCATTCCAGGGTGGAGCGCAGAGGAGTACCTCCCCGCCAATGACGGTAGGCCCGGTCAGCCTACATGAGGCGACGACCCAGGCGCCTGCGCCTGCTTCCGCTGGTTCAGTTGCTCACTCCTTTGAGCCGACTGTTCCAGCTGTGATGACGTCACCGCCGGCTGTGAGTGCTATTTTTACAGCATCTTTCACCGAGCCGGCGGTTACTATTGCTGCGGATTCCGCGGCGGCGACCGCGGCGGCTGCCACCATGCCCCCGCCATCGGCAACGACGGCCGATCCATCAGGTACGCATGGGGCTTCTCGCCAATCTCTGCCACCTTCCCATCTGCCTGACCTCTTGGATGGATTTCCCTTGGGTTCAGGTGATGGGTTCGGCGGCTATCGGCCTGTTATTGACCCTACAGGTGCGTAGGGTTCTTTTGGCCTATTTTATATATATATATATATATATATATATATATATATATATATATATATATTTTTTTTTATATATATCATCTTTTCCTAACTGCTTTATGTTTTTTGCAGTGTCGGATTCCAATGAAGTGTATGTTCCACGATGGAACATTCGCCGAGGAACAACCCTTCGCACCCCTGTGGAGTGCGTGGAGTGGGCTCGTCACGCTGCTCCTAGTGGTGCGTTGGGGGAAGCCATGGCTAGCTACCAGGAGGGTAGGCTAAGCAATGAGCTTCGGGTTCTCCTGGCCCGGATGCAGCCGCGCGTCGAGCTGCTTTGTCGTGAAAACGACAAGTTGAAAGCAGCTCGCGTTAAAGAAGTAGCTCAGGCGCGGGCTGTCCGGGAGGAGAACCAAAAACTTACCGCAGTGGCTGCGGAGAAGGAGAAGGCCTTCAAGGCCCTCGAGGTTGAAGTTCAGGCCCGGCTCGAGGCCCGTTCCAAGGCTGCCCAAGCTGTTAATGAACAGCTTCGGCTGGCTAAGGAAACTGCAAGGAACGCAACCGAGAGGGCCACCAAGGCTGAAGCTGTTGCTGAGCCTCTACGCGTGGAGAATGAGGAGCTTAAAGCCAAATTAGAGGCTCTCCAGCAGGCTCATGATGCCTTGGCGATGGAAGACGCCAAAAAGCTCCAAGAAATCCTGGACCAGAGGGGGGTGCTTGACCATGCTGAGCGTAAGCTGAAGGGCGTCGAAGAGGCTGCGGCTAAAGAAGTGTTGCTTGCCAACCTCAACAAGAGTGAAGCCGATCGCGCCCATAACGAAGCTCAAGCTGCCCTCCAAGAAGCCCTGGTTGCCAAGGAATGGCTTCTTCGAGAAGCGTTGTCTCAGGTAAGCTTTTCTTGTCTTTACGCTTTTCTTTGTAAATAGAAAAGGTTTTGACACTTGTATATTTTCTTTTGTAGGTTGTGCATCGGGTCTTTGCTGAGACCTCTTATGATGATGCTATGAGCGCAGCCCTCAACGCTTCTCACGAGGATGGGGAAAAGGTCGGCTTCCTGCTTGGTCTAGGGTTCGTTGAGAAAGGCGTCCCGCCTTCCAACTTCCCTTTGTACAATGTTGATACTGAAGCTGTTTATGACCAAGCAGTGAACCAGTATGCCGCCTTCCCGCATCCTGTGGTGGAGAAGGTGAACGAAGTCGCTGCTGCTGATGATGGGCTAGCTATTCTTAAAGCCTTCCTTGAACCACCACGCTCTACTGATGGAGCGGGTCCAAGTGGAAGTGGTCCTGAAGCCTGATTCTGAAGATCCCTTTCCACCATTAGCGTAGATTTTTGCTTTTGTATAGCTATCTTTGTAATATTTGAATTTGATGAAATAAAGATTGTGTTTGTTCTTTGCCTTGTTTATTTTACGCATGTTTTGATCTAACTTAGTAATTTCTTTAGTACTTAGATAAGTTAACTTTTTAACGTGGTAAATTATAAGTTTGTTTCGCTTCCTCTTTCATGATTGTGCGGGTGTGACCGTCACTTACACTTAGTAGGATGGCTTAACTTTACTTATATCTGACCTGCGTGGAAGTTTTCCTCATCTTTTCCTTTGAAATTTTCTAAGTGTTCAGAATAAGTTAACCTTTGAACGTGGTAGATGATAGGTTGAAGTTTTGCTTCCTTGTTCGTGATTGTGCGGGTAAGACCGTCACTTGCACTTATAAGGATGGCTAAACTTTACTTACATCTGACCTGCGTGTAGGTTTTCCTTATTTTTAGCGTTGTGTTTATGCGGGTTTTGCCGCCTTCCACACGTAACGACTTACTTCTTCCCCCATTTATGCGGTGAATACCGGCACCAGTGTGGGAAGTTCATAAGTATAAAGGTAAGGCTATCAACACATTGTGAAAGGAGAATCATTTCCATTAGAAGTGGCTCTAGGCCTTTTCTTTACAAGTTTGGAATTGATCTACATATAACATTTGCGTAATTGAGCTCCATTCCATGTTCTTGGGATGGGAGTGCCATCGAGCCTTTCGAGCCGGTATGCGCCCTTTCCCAGGACTTCTTTGATAATGTATGGCCCTTCCCAGACCGGGGCCAGCTTTCCTGGGCGTTCTTGGTTCGAAGCCTCGTTGTTACGCAGTATGTAGTCTCCTACATTGAAGTTGCAGAGTTTTACCCGCGTGTTGTAGTACTTTTGCATTTGTCGCTTGTAGTTCTCTTCACGCACTGCGGCTAAGTCTCTGCGTTCCTCGGTTAGCATAAGATCCAACCGTCTTTCCGCATCATTGTCTTCTGGCTGAATCAAGACCCTTGGTGAGGGTAAACCAATTTCGACCGGGACCATGGCTTCCGTGCCATAAGTGAGGCTGAACGGGGTTTCTCCCGTACTGGCCTTCTTCAGCGTTCTGTTTGCCCAAAGGACGTGCGGAAGCTCGTCCACCCAGCCGGATCTGTGTTCCAAGAGTCTTTTCTTGATGCCTTCGACGATGCTCTTATTTGCTCTTTCCACCTCACCATTACCTTGCGGGTGCGCCACTGAGGTAAAGGTGTGGGTGATTTGAAGTTCTTTCAGCCACTGTTGTAGCTTCTTGTCAGCAAAGTTGGTGCCGTTATCGCTCACCAAATTCTGTGGAAGTCCAAAACGACAAATAATAAATTCCCAAATAAATTTTTTGATATGTTTTGCGGTTGTTTGGGCTAAGGGTTTTGCTTCTATCCACTTGGTGAAGTAGTCGATGGCTACCACTAGGAACTGAACATTTCCTGCTGCTGTAGGAAATGGGCCTGTCACATCGATGGCCCACTTCTGAAATGGCCATGAAGAAGTGACTGGAACAAGTTCATTCTTCGGGCGGTGCGTGTTGGGTGCGTAAAGCTGGCAAGACCTGCATTTTCTGATGTATGCCAGTGCATCCGTATGCATCCCCGGCCAAAAGTATCTCGCGTTGTTTAGCTTAGCTACAACAGCGCGGGGACCTGCGTGTACTCCACAGATGCCTTCGTGTACTTCCCTTAGGAGGTAGTCAGCATCTTGGTTGTCCACGCATCTTAAGAGTGGGCCAAGAAAGTTACGTCTGTAAAGGATGTCATCGATGAGTTGATAATTCAGTGCTTTACAGCGTAGTTTTCTTGCCTGTGTTTTGGATTCTGGTAGTGTACCTGCCGCAAGGTATTTTATTAATGGTGTCATCCATGTTTCCGTGCCGGTTTGGATGACACAAATTTCCTTGTGCGGGACCGAAGGTGTCTCGAGGAGTTCAATGCGGATATCCTTTCCTAAGTGGGTGAAGGCTAATGATGCAAGCTTGCTTAACGCATCCGCAGATTTGTTTTCACTTCGCTTGACGTGTATGACTTTGCAGTCATTGAAATCGCGCATAAGGGATTTTGCTTGTGCGAGGTACAGGGCCATTGTGTCGTTCACGGCCGTGTACGTCCCGTTGATTTGATTGGCTACTAACATGGAATCCACGTGGGCTTCCAAGTTTTTCACTCCCATCTTACGCGCAATTCTCAGCCCAGCCAAGAATGCCTCATACTCGGCTTCGTTATTCGTACTTGGAAAATCCAGTCGAATAGCGTAAGTGTATTCTTGGCCCGCTGGGTTGGTTAGTTTTAGCCCTGCGCCTGAACCCTCGTTATTGGCTGCCCCATCAGTGTAGAGTCGCCAGACATCATTGATGTCTTGTGCTGGAGAGGGTTGAGCCTCTTCCTGGCACTCTTTTTCCCGCGATGCAGGCACTTCTGCAATAAAGTCGGCCAGAACCTGGCCTTTTATGGCTGGTCTTGGCTTATACTTTATCGCGTATTCTCCCAACTCAATTGCCCATTTGGCTAGGCATCCCGATAACTCGGGTTTGCCTAGAACGTTTGCAAGTTTGAAGTTGGAGAGAATGGTGATTGGGTGACCCTGGAAATATCGTCTTAACCTGCGTGAAGCGTGTATAAGTGCTAAGACTAATTTTTCGAGGGTAGAGTACCGGGTTTCTACGTCTGTTAGGATACGGCTGACATAATAGATTGGCATCTGGATGCCTTTTCGCTCTACTAGCAGGACTGCCCCGGTTGCTCTATCTGTTGCGGAAAGGTATAGGATTAACTCCTCTCCCGCTTCTGGTGCTGTGAGTGTTGGGAGTTCGATCAAGTGTGACCGAATTCCTGAAAAGCTGCTTCCGCTTCTGGTGTCCAGCGGAAGTGCGTTTTCTTTAAACAGTTTCTCAACGTTGACACGAAGGGAAACGACTTATCCGCGTGGTTTGCCAAAAAGCGATTAAGTGCCACTAGTCGTCCATTCAGTGTCTGAGCCTGTTTGATGGTAGTAGGTGATTCCATTTTGATAATGGCTTCGACCTTTTCAGGGTTCGCTCTGAAGCCATCTTTAGTGACGATGACCCCCAAGAACTTCCTTTCTTCCATTCCAAAGGCACATTTGCTCGGGTTGAGCTTCATGTTTATCTTCCTGAGCGTGTTGAAAGTCTCTTCGATGTCTTTCAACATCGCTTCTGGGTCAGGGCTTTTGATGACCAAGTCATCCATGTAGACTTCCAAGTTCCTCCCAATTTGGGCATGAAACTGGTTGTCCATCAGGCGTTGGTATGTGGACCCGGCATTCTTAAGTCCGAATGGCATCATTTGGTAACAAAATGTGCCATCGGGCGTCCGAAAAGCGGTTTTGTCCTGATCATCAACGGCCATGTGTATTTGATGGTACCCCTTATACGCGTCCAGGAAGCATTTAAGGCGGAACGGTGCCAACGAGTCCACCTTAAGATCAATTTCGGGTAACGGATAACAATCTTTGGGGCATGCTTTGTTAAAGTCCTTGAAATCTATGCACATGCGCCATTGTTTGTTATTCTTCGGTACCATAACGGGATTTGCAACCCAAGTTTGATATCTACTAACGCGTACGATGCCTGCGTCAAGGAGTTCCTTGACTTGGGTTCTACACGCGTTAGTTTGTTCTGGCCCCATTACTCTGCGCTTTTGTACGATCGGCGTAACAGCCGGATCGCATTTGAGCTTATGCTCTGCCTTACTTCGGGGTACACCAGTCATGTCAGCTGGTGTCCACGCGAAGATGTCAGCGTTTTTTTGTAATAAGCGCTTGAGTAAGGTGCGTGTAGGATCAACAATTGTTGGGCCAATGGAGACGGCCTGGTCAGGGTACTTGCCGTTGAAGGCCCATCTTTCTGGTTCGGTGATGGTTGGTTTAGCCATCTTTGGTTTGGGTTTAGATGAGACAGATGCGATGCATACCTGGGGAATGCCGGTGATCATCGCTACACCCTCAGCTGTTGGCCATCCCATCATGCCGTGGACTGAGGATACCACGGCGTTGAATCTTGCCATCCCGTCTCTCCCGAAGAGAATGTCGTATGTGTGGTGTGGCTTCCTCATCACGACAAAGTCCACATCTTCTGTGCGGGAGTGTTTCCCATCCGTAAGAGTGACGGGGAAAGATAGGATACCCAGGGGGGTGTTTGTGCTGCCATCAAACCCTTCCATCGAGGCGCAGATCGTTTCCAGGCGTTCCTTGTCTTCGTCATCTAGCTTGTCGAAGAACTGCCTGTACATCACCGTTGACGAGGCGCCGTTGTCAGCAAGAGTGCAAGAAGTGATGTAGTGCCCCAGCTGGATTTTGATGACGATAGGGCCTTCTTTGCTGGGTCCTCCTGGCACTCGCGGGAAGCGCACCTCAGCTTCCTTCCACGCACATGGTTCTGGCGTTCGCCTTTTTCTTCCTCTGATGCTACCATGAACCATGTTGATGCTGATGTCCACGGGCTTTCGTCCGTTGCCTCGGTACCGGTTGTCGTTCCTTCCTCCCTTCTTGATTGATGCCACCAGGTGTGCCAGTCTTCCATCCTTGACGAATGCTTCAACAATATCCTTCAAGGATGTACACTCTTCTGTACCATGACCTTTTGTCCCGTGGAAGTCACAGGATTTGCTCTGATCCGCATTAGGTCGCTGTCGGATCATTGGAGGTTTTGGCCATGGTAGCTTTTCAGTGGCAAATATCTCCGTGACGCTTTTGGTGAGTGGCGTCCACCGGTGCTTTTGGCTTGAAGGGTGTGTGTGATTTCTTCCGCCAACAAGAGGGTGAGAGCTGGATGAGGTGTCAAAGTTTACCCTTGACTGCCAGATACCTAGCTTCCTCTTTTTGTTCTGCCGGGCGATCCGAACATTGTTCTCTCTTGTCCTCTGCGTGTAGAGGTGTGTACTCTGGGGAAGATCCCTTCCCAGTTGCTTCTCCGTCTCGGCAAAGCGCTTGGCCGCCGTCATGATGGCATCCCATGTTGATGGCATGCCATCCTTACCCGTCAATGTGCGGATAAGCTCTGGGTATTCGGCGCCTTGGATGAAAGCGGCGCGAACCAGATCTTCACTTATGTTGCCGAGACTTAGCTTTTTGGAGTTGAAGCGGGTGATGAAGTCTAGTAAAGATTCATCCTCTTCTCTAACGCAGTTGAGGATCGTCCACTGTTCTTTAGTATATTTCCTCTGTTGGCTGAAATTAAATAATTAATCGATAAAGAATTTTACAGCCATGCCAATTGATGACCTCGCTGTTCATAAAGAATTTTACATTAATCGATAACTCGAGTCGCAACAATTAAATAACAACATGCAGAAATTTTAAGAATTTTACACGAAATCAAGTAATACAATACAATACAATAAATACTGACACAAAAACTTCCAGAATTACACAGACAACAATGAACAAACACACCAAATCCCCAATTATTATTCACTAATTATACACCAATAATAATAGGTCGTCTGGCTAACCGATACGCCAATAATACGAGGGGACTATAAGTCGAAACACGACAGACGTAACCCGAACGAGTTACGCCATCAATCAGCGCCCGGAATTCCACCTCCGTTGGTGGCGGTTGTGAAGGCGCGGAGACCAACGGCTTCCGCTACTTTGGTAGCGAATGAAGCTAAAAGAACGGATACATCTCCGAACACTTGAGCTCTGATCTTTCCTCTTTGAATTGCCGGAGCCATTGCCTGATCGGAATCCGGTGAGGAGTAGAAAGTTATTAGGAATTGAATAATATTATCATTATGTTGTAGGGATAATGGTTTTATATAGTGTGTAGTGTATGTCTCACGCGCTTTGTTAGGCCCCACTTCAGAGTTCTTCTAGAAACTAAGGCTAAGGGGTGTGGGGGGCTCTAATGGGGGCTCCAGTGGGGGCTCCAGCCAATAATATTATGACGTGTGGCAGAGAGAGAAACTGGATAAGGGGGGTGTTGGAGCCCCCGTTGGAGCCCCTGGCCCTGGTGTGGAGGGGCTCCAGCAGGGGCTCCAGCGGATTTTTTTTTATTTTTTTATAAATGTATTAAAAAAACGTATTATTAAAAAAACTCATAAATTATTTAAAAAAACACACATTAATTAAAAAAACACATTAATATTTAAAAATTAAATAAAAATTAAAGTACTAAAAAAAAACATTATTCTTATTCTTCGGCTTGGTCTTCTTCGATCAACCTCTTTCGGATACGTTCCTTTTGCTTTTCCATCAGCATTTGATCGACCGGATTTAGGTTACTGAAGTCTCTTGTAAGGAAGTCCAAATCTCTCATTCGACTTTTTTCCTTTTTGTCATTAGAGACCACCTCCATGGTTTTGTTGAATTTATTGAGGGATTCAACAAGATCGGCGATGTTTACGGCTCCCCCCTCAGCCGGTTTTTTCCCCTTGGCGTCCCTTCCCAATGGCCGCCTCCTCGGCGGTGAAGACGTTTCCTCCCCCGCAATGTTTAGGTCGAATCCAACGCGGCAATCCGACCCGGCGGAAGTGCCATACGCTCCAGACGAACTAGTTTTAGTTCGTTTCGGCCCTACTTCCGCATCAAGGTCCGGCGCCACCAGCTCAACCCACTTGGAACACCTTTTCAACCTCTCCCACAACTTTAAATCGTCCCACGTCTTCACCATCCCATACCTCCGCAAACACTCCTGCCTCCACTCTTCGACCGTGAAATTGTAAACCGCCAAATCATCACTGCCACTTGGTCTCATACGACCGGCGTTCCTGTTGAAAAGATTAGTAAACAAGCCGACAAATTTTCTGATTTCGGACCACCGACCCGAAATCATATCGGCGTTTCGCTCTGTACTCCCAACGAGCGTATAGAACGTCTCCCTAACCTTTGTCCAAAAAATCTTGTTTTTTTGGTAGTCGGCTGCAAAATGAATAATTAAATTAGATTTCCAGTTAACTTTTTTATTTAACTTTTTTATTAAAAATCATTTTTAAAAACGTTAAAACAATTACCGCAACGCCGATCCTCAGAAATGACTATCCAAGCCCGACACAAGGCTTCCTTCTCATCCGATGACCACGGAGTGGTTTTCCGTTTCGTCCTCGGAGTCGAAGCCGGTCCCGGCCCGTCCGTTGCAAGTTGTTTTTTCCGGTGGACGCGTCTTCTTGCTTCCGTAGCATCACCGTGTGATTCTTGTGTCTCTGGAACAACAAAGTTAGGAGACGGTTGTATGTTGGATGGTTGAAAGCCGGATGTTTCTTGCGGCCCCGAATAAAACATCGGTTGGTCTGGTGACGACCATAAATCGTCGTCAATATAATCTGAATCTAGGTTTGGGTACCAATTTCCAGACATTTTTGGGTATTATATAGGAGTTTAGGATATTATATAGGAGTTTGTAAGGTGAAATTGTGTTTTGATATGGTTGAAATGGGAGTAATTTGGGGTATTATATAGAGGTTTTTAAGGTTTTTTTTTATTAATTCCGAGCTCAACGGCTCTTTTGGGCATCCACACCAGCTTTTTCTCTCTCTTCTCCCGCGACCACACTCACGCCTGCCTGGGGGCTCGCGCTCGCGCCCCGTTCGCGCCCCGATTCGCGCCCCGGTGGTGTGGGGTTAGCGCCTGGGGGCGCGAGCGGAGGGGCTCTCGCTCCCAGGTTAGCGCCCCACACCCCTCAGCCTAAGAGTATGACGGCGGTGACATGTTTAGTCGTTAAGGTTTTATTTTCTTTTTTTAACGCCAACAAACAATTGTAAAGTACGATCAAATGGTAAAATGTAACTATTAGTTGGTCCAATCTATCTTTAATTTTGAGAAAATCCATCCGTTTGAATGCCTACTTGTATTAAAACCCAAACGTTATTAAGATTGAACTGGATATTACAAAGATCTCATCCATTTTCCAAAGTAATATTTCATGGGACGTGTCGTTTCCACTCACAAAGATACCGTTTTGAGAAAATTGTATAGCCTTCACCAATTATCATATCGGTTACATTAGCACACAATTTTCAACCAATTTCTTTGTTAGATATGATTTTTTTTATTTGTAACCGATAATAATTAGTATAAGGTCCTCACCAACTTGGAGTTTATACCAATGCACATAAAAAAAGCAAAGGTAATGTACGTGATGTGTTCTAAGGGACAATGACAGAAACATATACTCACAAGATCATCATTTTTATGAATAACATAATGAATAAAGTCCGATTAATTTGGTAACCTATGGCAAAAGGCTCCATAGTCCATACCTCCAGCACCATCTCCAGTTTTGACTTTTGAGGAAGACCTACCGTCTGAAAACCTACTAAGGTAAAATTGGTTGGGATAAGATTTGAACTCAAATCTTGCGATGTTCGGCCCAAATATTCACCTCTTCTCAAATGCTAATTGAGCTAAAGCTGATTAGCCACAAAATCAATACTAAACTACTAGTGTTTCTTGATATGTAAGGTATGGATTTTTAAAAGTGATATATTTGAACATTTATCATAAGGTTGTAATGAGCGGGCGTTGAAATTTTTAAGGGCTTAACAACTATGCATATCATATGAACACAGCCTGATTATAAAATATGTTCTATTTATTTTTAACAACATACACCTAAAAAACTTCAGACTCCTAGATATTATTTCAGCACATTTTCGTCTTCAAAGAGATTCAAACTCATGCCACCTATACGAAAAAAAATCTTTCTAAGAAAACCCTTTTTGATCACGTCACGTGAGTATAGATCGAAGAAAATAATTTCATAAGTTATTTTTCGAATTAAATCAACCAGTTGTTTTTCTATTATATGGGTCGCAACCAAATGACTAATTTTATGTTTTTTTAATTCATTCAAAGTTAAAAGCAATGCACATGAGTCCAAGCACACGTGTGATCCTGGCCCCACTCCTAAAGACATGACGTAATGACCCCACACGCTTTAAGAGCATCCACAATGGTGGATGAGAAAAACAAACTGAACACGCCACATCAGCTGTCACATCAGATTTTCACTCATTCACTTTTAAACACCAAAAACTCTTATTTTTCCTCAAACAGTATATCCACTTTTAAACACCTTTATATTCCACATAATCACCTACTTTTATATTTTCTTTCTATAACTCAAATACTTTTATAATATTAATTAACTAAGGGGCCCACCTTTTCAATGTTTACATGCATTTAGAATTGTGGATGAATATTAACTGGACATCAACCTCCATTCTTCACTTGTCCAGTTCAAAAAAGTGGACATTGCCACATCATAACTAAACAAAGCAATGGAGATGCTCTAACAGATAATATACTTAAAGATAATTACTAAGTCATTTGAGAATGATGGTTAAACATTAAACAATATTTTGATTTTAATGATTTTTAATATAAGTTTTCAGTTATATTTTGATCTAGAATCACTAATTTGATATATTAATACTAACTAGGAATATGTTCTATAAAAAACCCTTTAAATGAGAGATTTCGACGATCGTACAATACAATTTTACATAACACAGTACGTATTAAAGTTTAAACGATATGAACTAATGTTTATACTATTAGAACAATATAACACTATGTATTAAAGTTAATATAAGTTAAAACAATAGAACAAAATGTTGTTACTGTTCTTTACATTTTCTTTAAAATTTGATTTTATATCAAAACACTTCTACTAGCTAGTTGAATACAACCTTATATAACATTTATAGTAATTACACCGTTAATAAATACTCCCCCCTTCCCATTTTAATAAACACTCGTTTAACTTATGGCAAGGGAAAAAATTATTTAAAAACGACGTGCTTTCGGTTGGTCAATCATGCGTGTTGTGTATGCGAGTCGCCGTGAATCGAGTTGGTATCAGTTTGGTACGTGATGTTACTGTAACTAATGCCAAAAAATACACTCGTGAACGCCCAACCACGCATTTGATCGGTAATTATGTTCGTTACCATACCGGATTTAAACCCAACGAAAATCATATAAAAAAGAAGACCATATAAAATAAAAAAACAAATAAAGAATTCAAAAAATAAAAAACTAATAAAAAAAATTGTTACAACAAACAATTTATTTTTATCTTATATATAATTCCCAAAAAAAAGCATGAATTTTGTCATGTTTCTCATACTTTATGTTATGATTGTACCAATTTAAAATTATTAAATGACGTCTTTTAAGAATACTATAACAAACTCCGATGTGTTACGGAGGTGCATTAACGTGTGTTTGATTATTAAAAGTCATGTTCGAGCCGAACTCAAGACTAGTCAAACTGGGGCTCGACTCGGCTTGTTTACACCGAGCTCCCTCTCTTCAGCATATTATCCGTTTTGAAAATAATAAATTAAAATACCGCGTTGTTGTTGTCTCGACAAATTTAACGGATATCAACATTTTTATTGAAAGCGACTACATCAATTAAAGAAATAAAACGAGACTCCATATTCAAATTTAAATCTAACAAATAAAACAAACAATAAACACATTCAAAGAAAATAGGAACATAGAAGAAGCAGGCTTATTTAGTACCATGCTTATGCTATAAACCATTTCCATTTGTGCTTGAACAACTTTGTTCTTTGTTTTTGTAGCTGCTTGGAGATTAAACCAAAACTGCGCGGGTTTTTAACCACATGTTTGGGTCGGCTCTGAGCTATTGGGCCGGTCATCGCTTGGCTCATTGGTTTAAAAAAGCGCGCCTGAGGAGAGCTGAGGCGACCTAAGGCGAGGGCCTCTTCGCTTTAGGCTAGTCAAGGCGAACAACGTTTAAAAGGCGAGCTTGAGGCGGGATTTTTTAGGCAAAAAGTGACCTAAAACGAAGTTGAGGTGCTCACCTTTTTTACGCAAGTGATTTTTAAGCATCTGACATCCATTATTCTTTTTAGGTTGTACGTGTAGACGTGTAGGTACGTAGTTTATACATTAATCATATATAATACTTAAATATAGCTAGCTACATTATAAGTTGGGATGCTAAAAACTCAAGACATATACATATATAGAAATTTTATAAATATGTTTGTATCGCGTACAAAAAGCTCTCGCTTTTACGTCTGACGCTTCACACTTTCTGTTTTAAACCCCATAACTTTTCTTCATCTCTCGGTTTTTTAAACCATGTTTGGTTCTCATATGAGAACTTTTGAGAGCTTGAGCATGGAGATTCTACATTTTGACTATTAGTTATGTACACTTGGCACGACATGACTTGCGCAACAAGAAAGCTTTGACACCTAAAACAAATTTTAATGTTTGACTCAAAAACAACATGTTTTCAGTATATAGATGATGACTAAAATCCAGCTTCAAACACTTCAAGTTCCGAAAAGGTGAAGTACGTTGGTCGTCCGAAAAGAGTAAGCGATCTAGCAATGCATAAAGTATCAAATAACATCAGCAAATCATCAAACCTTGTCTTCTCTAGATTTCGGGGGCAATGACCGATGTAATTGATGACCACGATGTGAAGAACAAGAAAACCGCCCTCCCACTTCAGAAAACCATTATCTCCCCATTCGAAATACCTTAGTTTTGGAGTTGTGAATTCACAACGATTAATAATCTGATTGTAGTAGAAGAAGGTAAATTCTGAAAGTTGAGGCGTGTGCAAGTTCAAAGTTTTCCATTGGTTTCGTCCATACAGGTGGCCAATGTTAACTTGACTAGCGCTGGAAACCTTGAGAACGAATCAAGATCCTTTAAAATCACCATTACGAGATGTAAATTGGTGAGATTCTTAAATGATATTATTCTTGATTCCAGAGTGAGTCTGGCGTGACTCACTGATTGATAGTTGGTTTTTCTTTATGTAGTTGTCTTTCATTTTGAACCGAGATGGGAAGGGTTGTTCTCATCTGACTGATATTTTTGTGTTTTGATGTTTGGATTGAAATACTCTATAACCGATTTTACAACTTATTTGTTCAAGTATAATTGCCTCTTATTTACTTTAGTAAATATGAAATCTTAAGTTGCACATTGCTTATCAGAGGCTGAGTTATTTAAAATTGACTATGCTAACAACACAATAAAGTATCGGTAGCAAACCTATAAACTTAGTTTTTTACATTTTTTGTACACCTTTTTTAGTTACCAGTTTTGAGTCTTATGCTACTATTCCCATGGTATAGAGGTGGCCTAACTAAGAGATATTAGTTAATATAACCAATGGGGTAAATCGTATAAAATGATTGAGTTCGTTGAAATTTTTGTATTATACATTATTTATGAAACTCAAAAATGAATTGAGGTTGGTTGACCCAACCCGCGACCCTCTCTTACGAACTGTCGATGAGTTGGGTTTTTAGCCAGTCACGTATGACCCTTCTTTAGTGCTAAGCCATATTATCCAAAAACTCTGTCTCCAGCCCAAAGCCATGTAAAACAACACATCATGAGATATATATTGATACGTGCAAGACTCTTGTCATCCCATGTTCACCATGCAACTTATTAATTTCTTATTAGGTTCATTACTTGTTTGTTTATTTTAGATTAGTGGGAAGTTATCTTAGTTTAGTGGTCTAGTTCATGGTCATGTTACCTTTTATTTCGTTTAGCTACTTTCAAGTGTAAGCCTATAAAAGACTTTCAAGTTTAAGAATGAATTAAGAAGAAAATTAGCAAAGTTTTATTGTCTCTTTCTCTCTAATGTTTCTTGGAGTCTAACCCGCTTAAAGGGTCATATCTTGGGAGACCGCCGATCTCGAATCCGGCTTCTATCATATACCAGTTATAACTTAAAGTATTTATTTTTACAATTTAGAACCTAAAGATTCACCTTATCTTGCATTTGCAATGATTTAAACCGAGAACCATATTGCAAGAGGCAAACACACTACCAATAGCCAAATGAATCATGGGTGGTAATTTTCTTTTGTAAGAGCAATTTATGATGCTAGAATACATAATCACTGGTTAATTTTCATTATTACATTAAGTATTATATATTTAAAATGAATAATGCAATCTTAAGGGGTTGTCCATAATTTTAAAATAATATGTAGATTCATGAAACAAAGAACAAACGTAGAAGTAACAAACCATAGGGTACATCGGACCGAATATACTGACACGACTATTACAACAATAACCATACCCGGTAAATCACATGCATGACAAGAATAATTCCCAAATATTATTGAATTATAAACCGAAAATATGAGCTACAAGTCAAAACACAACATAGGAAACATATCATAAATCAACGATCATTGTTTCCGGAAATCCACCTCCGCTGGCACTCCATGAGACCAACAACTTCGGCTACTTTGATGGAGAAAGAAGTTAGAAAAACAGAAACATCTTCGAACACACGAGCTCTGTTCGTGTGCCTCTTTGAATTGCCGAAGCCATTACCATATCTGTCAAATAGATCATGGGTGATAATTTCTTTTGTAGAGCAACTATTATAATAATAATAATAATAATAATAATAATATAATATATTATTGTTGTTGTTACTACTACTACTGTTAATATCCAGACAGATTCTCGGTATTTTAATGCTACGGTTGATGCATTTGCCCCATATTTGTCAACCCCATCATCAACGGACTTGAGACACGATATTCTTAAAACAAATACTTGCAGAAATGAATACAAAGGGATCAATGATTGTAAAAAGAAATCATGTTCAAATCTTGCAAAGAATGGAAATCATACGCTTTTAAAATTCACGGTTTATTGCCCCCCGCTATTGTTACTCGATGGATTCGAGATTTCCAATCAAAGATTTACTTTCCATGTTTGAGAAAATCATTGAAAGAGTCGTAGATGATAAGGTGTTGCACATACTCACTAGAAATGTTGAACCCTATGTGAATGTGGTACAAGAGATACGTTAGAGGTTCCCTTTTATCTTATGGAGCCCATGCATAATCGATTTAATTGACATGATATTGAAACAATTAAGAAAATTGGATTGGGTAGATAAAATAGTGGAAGATACGAGACGCCTCACCAAATCTATATACAACAACATGGTTCTTGAGGCTATGAGAAACAACACTGGCCTTTGTGGAGGGCCCTACTATCACCTCCGCTAATTTTTTACACTCAAACAAATTACCTTTCATTTGACTGTAACATATATGGTTATTGTTGATGCTTTTAAAGAAGAAATCTATGTGATCGCTTCTATCATGACCGACCTCTTCCTCCCTGAATTTCATAGGATAAATTGATTGGTTGATCCTTTATAGAAGCTACTAAACATCGTCCAAATCGAAGAACACACCGAGGTAGCGTACATTTATACTGCCATGTACTACGCAATAGGAGCAATCAAAGAGGAAATGCCCGATGATATCGGATTCATATATGAGATTTGGACAACAAATGATCTCTACGCCGAAGGATTCTACTTGCTTTTTAATGACCGCCTTAAGAGAAGTTCAAACGTGTACTAGATCGGCATTTATCAGAGTGTTGGACTGCTTTAACTTTGAACAAGCAATTTGTAACAAAATCGTTGATGGCATGAGCGCTTATGATCAGGATCTAGGTATTTTGTAACCAAAATTTCTAAAGAGACCACGTGGTATATTACTCTCTCGTTTTTAAGTTTTGGTTGTACACTTATTGCTATTTTATTTTGTTTAAAACAGCGGTTTGGTGGTTCACTCTTTGGAGAGAAGCATCAAGAGTTTCTCTCCGTTGTCACTAGAGTCTTTCACCAACCATGCGGTTTGGTTGGTGGTCGTAAACCAACTAAGTTTGCTCAAGAGGCGATGAACAACCCGAGTCATGTTGAATAGATCTGCTCGTATTCTCACCTAACAATTCACAGATTTACCGTGGTTAATACAAAAATTGTATTATAGCAAATAAAGGAAAACGAGAATAAACGCAACTAGTCTATGAAGAGTCATGGATACTTTTTTAATATGTTATCACAAAAATTGCTAGCAAAATTGTAGAATAAAAGGCAATAATTATTCTTCTGTTAGGTACAAGTTTGAAGAAGTATGAACCGGATATCATGCCGATTATATATGTTTGGTATTAGACGGTACCAGTGCCATATAAAATACCAAAAAAATACGAAAAGCGGATAGTACTAAAACCAAAAACATGAAAACACAATGATACATGTACCGACGGTGTTTAGTCAATATCAGTTTGTTACATTAGTAGGATGGTACGTGTACTTGGTATTTCAAGAAACACCTAGACATAAATATATAACCATAACTGTTATCATCACTCTTCAAAACACTCTTCAATGGTATTTCAAGAAATTGTATAGGCTATGCCTTAAAATAACACAAATTGACATCCTCAGCAATACTAAAATCCGAATTAGTTTTTTATACTTTTTATCTAATAAAAAAATGTACCCCGAAAATTAACCAAGCCCCCCCCCCCAAAAAAAAAAAAAAAACAAACAAACAAATCTAAGTCCAAAACTATACAATGAGTTAAGAAAACACCGAACCCATGCCCCCAATGACATCTATTTTAAGCCCTAAACACTGGATCCGGGTATGGTCGGGTTTTATTGTTATATAATGTCACAAATTATGTGACATTATATAACAATTTCAAGAAAAAGATTATGAAATTAGATACACACAAATTAGATGTTAATCAACTTTACAACATAAATTGGATAAAAATTAAACCTTTTTTGTGTGTATCAACAAACCCCCTAAATTTCTTATGTCTTGAAATGACAAATTATGTAACAAAATAGAAACTAATAGTAAAAACTAAAAATCCTGCAAATTTATAACATAAATCAGATTTAAATCAAGTCTTTAGGTATCAAGATTACAAGTGATAACAAACCCTACATTACCCATGTCTTGAATTAAAAAATTATGTAACAAAGTACAACAAACGGAAGAAAAAGATTATGGAATAAGAAACATACAACTTTAATAAGAGATCTACGAGCTGGGTTTTGGAAAATGGGTCTAGGAGTGAACGCAGGTGTTCTTGTGATACCTTTAGCTTAAGAGAAGGTAGAAGGTTACCTTCTCTTAAGCTGAAGGGGTACCCCCTCACAAAATCTGCACCTTCTTTGAACGGGTCGTACAGTGTCTTGAAGAAGAAGGGTGTTGTTGGTATTGGTATTGGTATTGGTATTGGTATTGGTATTGGTATTGGTATTAGTAGGTTCGTACAGTGTGTTGAAGAAGAAGGGTGTTGTTGGTATTGATATTAGTTGGTTCTGAATGTGCTGAGCCAATGCATTTATCTCTCTTGAAAAAAAAATTCAAAACAATTTAACTAAAATGACTTATATGCCCACTAAAAATCAATTTTAGAGGTTGGTTACGGAAATTTAGGGTTTGAGATAAAGTGTTTCGCCGGAAGACGAAATAGTTCGTGTTTCGTCGGATGACAAAACATTTAGACACATTGCGAGATTTTTGAGGTCGTTTTGTTTCGTTGACGGCTAATGTGTTTCCGTCGATTACAACGGATTATAATGACTATTTTGGGTATCATGTGAAAGTCATGGCTCTCACAACTCATGTGAGAGCCAATGCATTTATCTATTTTGAAAAACTTATACTTTTATTCACATTTGAGAAATTCATAAACATTAGTTTTTTGGGGATATTATTATTATTATTATTATTATTATTATTATTATTATACAATAAAGATGATATTCACACCTCATCTTAAGCATACAAAATGGAGTTCCATCCTTTGTTAACAATTTTGTTTAGTAATGTTTATTTATATGGTTTTTATTTCAATTATATCTAACTTTATAATTGGATCGGACACCGAACTGGATGGGCAATCGGTCGAACAATTTTTCTTAAAAAATGGCGGGTCGGACTGGAAAAAGGTTTTTTCAAGAAAAATATATTTTTTTTCTGGTAAACCGGTTGAATCATCCGGTTTTCCGGTTGGATAGGTTGGTTTTCTGGAACCGAACGAGCTACAAAGAACCGGTCCGGTCGGTGAACCGAATCCGATCATAGCGGTTCAACCGACCATACTGGTCCAATCTTAACAACATTGCTTACCACTTATCAGTGGCGGCCCAACCATTTAGGAGGCCTAAAGTCGAGTAAAAATCAAAGGCCCTTTTGCATTGTGTTTATTTAATTAAAAGTGTTGAGATTATTTAATTTATTTGATTCGGCCATTAACAAATATGTGTTAGCTAACAAACGCAATCCAGACTGATCTTTTCATGCCTAACTACAAAAATATAAGTAATTTGCAGATAAAAGTTCCTTCTTAAGTTATTATTTGATAACTTCGGTAAAAAAATGTTTTAGTTCACAGTTATGTAACAAAAAAATTATGCCTTTAATGTAAAAAAATGATGAGTAGGGCATTGGAAATAAAATAAAAGAGACTCATCACAAAAAAATGAAATAATTGATTAGCCACTCATTGGTATAAACTAAAAAGAAAGATCAGTTGGAGATAATGAAATTAAACATGATCCATCTACATGCAAAAACAAGAAAATGCAAGGCTCCCGTGATTCGAGCTCGGGCTTTCACAATTTAATAAGCACAACAATCTTACCACTGCACTAAGTATAGACATCTGCTTGAAGGATAAAACTCAAGATAATATACATTATAAATTTAATTTATTTAAAACCGAGGCTTCAAAAATTTGGGGGCCTAAAATCGTATCTTTACTTGCTTACCTTATTGGGCCGCCCTGCCACTTATAGTTGAGCTTAATGAATTAAAGATTCCCTTTAGCCGAACTAAATACAATGTTAGATAAGACTTTGCCCTTTTAAGGATGAAAGTTCAAGTCATGTGGTTAACAACAATAAGCGTAATTTATGAGCAAAGTTTGACTGGTGTTCTAAAAAAATGTAACCTCATGAATTAATAAGCTAAAAATTAAGTAAAAGGATATGTTACGAGTCAATACCTTATACTTTTTTTACACTTTTTTACCTTAACTGCCAATGGAATAACTGATCAATGGGAATGAGTTCGGGTAGTGGCAAGCGGGTACCCCACGGGTACTCTAGGAACACATTAGAGGAGGTAGTTCTAGCTCGATATGGTGTGGTTCAAGGCCGAGTGGAAACCAAAACTCACCGCACCAAATGTTTACTCAACAACCATACGGGTACCAAATACAACCACAAATGATTTCATATCCTCATAATTACACCTTGACAATACCACTCCCTTTAGAGGATTACCCGCCTGGCGTTCAATGAGTATGCAATGAGAAGGCCAACTTTTAAGTCCTCGTGCAGCAACGAAGAGCCACCGCTCCAGTTGTATGACTGTTGCATGTGCCAAAAGTCATTGCCTTTTAGAGCTTTCGGTGATAGGAAATGGTAATAAACGGGTAGTTAAATCACTTAGGTTTGAAGTTAAATGTGCGACATCCTTTAGGTTTGGAGTTATTATTGTTGTCCTTATCTTGATTCTGAATTGAGATAAAACAGATTAAAACGGTTTTCAATTATTAGCTAAATTCAATTCTAGACATTTTTAGTACTACAATATAATGTTATCGAATCAAAAGTAGGGGTTGTCACAATTGTGGCTGATGGGGTGTTTGAGATTTGCTTATTTTAGTCAATTTAAGTTGATAAGTTACAATATTGTTACTTATATCTTATAATTTCTCAAAATAAGTTGGATGTTAAAATAAGGAATTCCAAACACCCTTGAATATTATGCTAGGACATGCATATTTTAGTTTGGCATAATGCTTCCTTTGGCCCTTTAACTTAAAACTACTTACAACCTTTCATTAAAACTTTATTGGTTAACAAAAATTTTGGATGTTGCATTTATAGTTCATATACTTGTGTAACATGATAAAAAAAAACATATTAAAACCTATAATTTAATAAAGTATGAAAGTTTAGTGATTTAATTAGAGTTATTTTTAGTTGATTGACATAATTAAAACAATTTTGAAACTCTGTTAATATTTTTCAAATTTACCCTAAATTCCTAAAATATATAATTATTGAGAAGTCGGTGGAGAAATAATTTTTGGACGGCTACTAATATTAATATTGATAGGAGGCTGCTAAAATCGTTACGGAGAACATCTACTATACTGGAGCAAAGCAAAGGTTAGCGGATTGATCAAGAGCCAGCATTCGGTTAACGTTAATTGGCTTGGTTTGTAATCTATCTTTTGTTTTCTTTCGGTCTAAAGCATGTTTAAAGCTGAGTTTTGTTCGTTTTTAATTATGAGTAGCTAAATATTTAAACTACTTAGGCAAAGATGATTATTGACGTTTTGTTATTGTTTCTGGGTTTTTAGCAAATCGTGTAACCGTTTACTATTAATAAGCTTGATCTTTACTAGTTTATTCCGTGTTTATATGTTTATATATTGATTTCTTCGTGTGGTTATTGCATGATTTGGTGTCGACGTGTCGTGTCAATTATTATTTTGTGGTAGAGCTCACCATAGGATTCTTATTAGTAACATGTTATATATATATAAGTGTTTGCACCTTCCTTGGGACCGATAGGAGATAGGAAGTCTAGTTATCTTGTTTCATCACTAGGTTAGACGTTAGTCATGTGACCACGAGTGGTGTCTTTCTCGGTTTTGTTAGACCGGTCTAGATTGGTTATCCCTTTGCCCCTAGAGTTGTTAGTACCAACCCTTAGAGGATACATGAGACCGACGGGAGATTTGTCTGTCAGAAACATTAGTGAACCTTAACATTCCAATCCTTAAAATTCCCTAGTGTGTCCACTCTTAGATTACCGGTGTCATATGAGTCGTTAGATCCCGAAAATAGTCAGTTGGATTCCAGTGTTCCGCCTTTAGTTCCGATTTTCTGTCTAGTATTTCTAGTTTTCTTGTTTATTTATTTATTTTAAGTTTAAGTAATTTAGTTATAAAAAAACAAAAACAATCAAATCAATTTATATGATAGTTAGGACTCAATAGAGGTTTAGTATCGGGATCGTCTTTTTTGTCCACGAATTTGATATCCAGAGTTGCTAGACTGTGCCATTACACGACTGGTACACTTGCTGCTGTGTGAAGTTAGTTTGGTGAATCCGTTCTTAAAACTAATTTGTGAATCGGCTTTTATCAACTAATTTACATATATTGGTCTGTAATTCTAGTTCTGCTTATGCCTTTATGACTAACTTTTGGGTTGATTTTGTGACTAAAGACACTAACAAAATATGACTTATGCTTCTAGATTTGGTTTTGATTGCCATTTGTGTCTATCTGTTTGTTTTACTTTAGCTTAGTGACCATATAGCCTAATCATTAAAGGGTTTGCTATGTGGTTTTTTAACCGAAAGCGTGACATACTCTTAGTTCTATATATTTTCTGCAGATGGAGAGGAGAGGCATGGCGGGTAAAAGGTCACATGAAGAAGAAGAAGAAGTAATGGTGGACAGATTATCGAACTTGCCAGAATCCCTGCAGCTTCGCATTCTTTCTTGTCTCAATGCCAGACACGCTGTTCGAACAATGGTGTTATCGAAATCATGGTTCTCTTTATGGACTTGTACTCCGGTTCTCAATTTCAGTTCCC